>NC_044306.2:132824817-133124817 GCF_007474595.2 Lynx canadensis | reverse complement strand
AAAGACCTATAATTATTTATGGGCAGTGGCTGTTGGATTGGACAGACAGCTAGGAGCTAGATGACAAGATGGACTGCATATGGGCCTCTTGGAATGTGAGAATATTTAAGTGTCAAGTATATATCCAACAGAGGGTATCCATGATTGCAAAGGCTGTCAAAAATCAGATAATCAAGAGGATCTATTTTGCGAATGTAAGGAAGCCTCTTTCTCCAGGCATCTCAATGCTTGCTTAACACATCCACACACAAAGTGGCCATAGCAGCATGGAAGGAAGTGTGAGATAACAACATGGTTTTTAGCTCCCCAAGATCATTTTGCCTTTAACTACTGCTGAGTGCCCAATCTGTCAACAGCAGAAGCCAATACTAAGGTACTGATACAGTACCAATGTCCAGGGTGGCAGGTGACTAACCAGTAGCAGTTGGTTATGATGAACTCTCCTCATCATAAAGGGAACCATTATTTATGTTCTCAGGGATAGCTTCATATTCTGGGTAAAAATTTACTTTCCCTGCCTACAGAGCTTCTGCCAACCCTAGTATCCTGAAGTTACAGGATGTCTAATCCATTGCCATGGTATCCCATATAACTGTCTCTGACTATGGTCATAGGTTATGAAAAAACAGGTTTAGAGATAGGTTCATGCTTTCAAAGTCCTCCATCTTGCAGAAGCTTGATAGAACAGTGATCTGGCCTGTTGACGTTTCAATTGTAGGGCCAGCTGGTACCCCATGTAATGCTAGGATATTGTCCTACAGCACAGGATGCATGCTATAAACCAGCAGCCAATATTGCACAGAGCCAGAGTGCATAGGTGTGGGGACCATGGAAAAGAATGGTTCTTCTATCCACACTGACTTCCTAAGGTGTTTCTCTACCATGCTAGACATTCTCCTGCCTCCATTTCCTCTACCTAAATTCTTTCCTCCACTCTATTTTTTATTTTTATGTTTTGTTTATTTATTTTGAGAGAGAGAGAGGGCATGAGAAGGGGAGGGGCAGAGTGAGAGGGAGAGCAAGAATCCCAAGCAGGCTCTGTGCTGCCAGCACGTAGCCTGAGGCAGGGCTTGATCCCACACACTGAGAGATCATGACCTGAGCCAATATCAAGAGTCAGATGCTTAACTGACTGAGCCACCCAGGCATCCTACCTCCACTCTATTTAAAATTGCAAAATCTCCCTCTGTCTTCCTGATTACCCCTTCCCTTACAATGCTTTTCTCTCTAGCCCTTCTCACCTTCTAACATACTATATTATTGATTTCATTATTGTTTATTATCTGTCTTCTCCCAGTAGAAGGTGAACTTTACAAGAGCAGGGCTCTCTATTTCATTCGCTCTTCTACCCTTGGTGCCTAGGACAGTGCCTGAAACATAGTAGGCACTCAAAAAATATTTATAAATTGATTTGAATGAATATCATGAAAGTTCTTGGGGAATAGTAAGTAAATATATCCAGTCTATTATCTTTCTCTACATTAGGGATTAGTTGGCAAGCTTTTTCTGTAAAAGGCCAGAGAGTAAACACTTGAGGATTGTGGGCCATGCAGTTGCTGTAGCAACCACTCCATTTTGGCACTGTAGCATGAAAGCAGCCATAGACAGGAAGTAAATGAATAGAGGATACATGCAGAAGAAGGAGAGGAATTGCTGAAGGTCTAGGAATTGGGAGACTGAGAAGGGAGTTAATATGGAAAGAAGGGACTTCATACGGAAATACTTTACAGAAATACGTTTGATTCATTTCTTTCTCAGGCCCTTTCATGCCACCATCACAACTAATACTACTGAAGTTAGATTTTCAGTTTGGCTTTGATTTTTGAATATTGTACTTTTATTTTTTTTTATTTTTTTTTTAACGTTTATTTATTTTTGAGACAGAGAGAGACAGAGCATGAACAGGGGAGGGGCAGAGAGAGAAGGAGACACAGAATCAGAAGCAGGCTCCAGGCTCTGAGCCATCAGCCCAGAGCCAGACGCGGGGCTTGAACTCACAGACCGCAAGATCGTGACCTGAGCTGAAGTCGGTCGCTTAACCGACTGAGCCACCCAGGCGCCCCTGAATATTGTACTTTTAAAACTCCCACAGAATCCACTTACTAATACGACCTCCAGGTGGAGCCCTTTCTCTTTTTCTCATTAAGCTGTTTTTATTATAATGGATCCCTGAACATCTTGACGGTTGGGGGTACCCACCACCACTGCAGATGAAAATACCACTTTTGACTCCCCAAAAACTTAACTACTAATAGCCTGCTGTTTACCAGAAGCCTTACTGATAACATAAACATTTGATTAACACATATTTCATACATTATATACAACAAAGTGAGCTAGAGAAAATGCTATTAAAATCATAAGGAAGAGAGAATACATTTATAACACTGTACTGTATTTATTGATACTCTAAGTTGTTTATAAGATGAAAAATCTCTCAGTGTCTACATCAATATTGCCTTTTCTTAAAAGTTTTTATTTATTCATTTATTTACTGAGGCAGGGGGAAAGGCAGAAGGAGAAAGAGAATTCCAAGCAGGCTCCACACCCAGCACAGAGGCTGACATGGAGCTCGATCACACGAACCATGAGATCATGACCAGAGCCAAAATCAAGAGTTGGACCCTTAACTAACTGAGCCACCCACGTGCCTCTTAAGTTCTTATTTAAATTCCAGTTAGTTAACATACAGTGTAATATTAATTTAAGTTGTACAATACAGTGACTCAAACTTCCCAACAGCACACAGTGCTCAATCACAAGTGCACTTCTTAATCCCCATCACCTACTTCACACACACACACACACACACACACACACATACACCCTCCCTCTGGAGTGATCGTTTTGTTTTCTATAGTTAACAGTCTGTTTCCTGGTTTGTCTCTCTGTTTCCATTGCTCATTTCTTTGTTTCTTAAATTTCACACATGAGTGAAATCATGTGGTATTTGTCTTTCTCTGACTTAGCATTATTCTTTCTAGCTCCATCCACATCATGGCAAATGGCAAGATTTAATTGTTTTTTATGGCTGAGTAATATTCCACTGCATTTATATACAGTGGAATATTTTATGGATATCTTCTTTATCCATTCATCTGTTGATGGCCATCTGAGTTCTTTCCATAATTTGGCTATTGTTGATAATGCTGCTATAAACATCAGGGTGCATGTATCCCTTTGAATCAGTATTTTTGTATCCTTTGGGTAAATATCTAGAGTGCAATTGGTGGGTCACAGGGTAGCTCTATTTTTAACTTTTTGAGGAACCCCATACTGTTTTCCAGAGTGGCTGTACCTCAATATTATCTTATATGATACAAAACACTACAGATGTTATATATATCACTAAAACTAGACTTTAAAAATGCAAAGATAGGGGCGCCTGGGTGGCTCAGTCCATTGAATGTCTGACTTGAACTCAGGTCTTGATCTCACCATTTGTGGGTTTGAGCCCCATGTCAGGCTCTGTGCTGACAGCTCAGAGCCTGGAGCCTGCTTCGGATTCTGTGTCTCCCTCTCTCTCTGTCCCTCCCCCATCTGTGCTCTGTCTTTCTCTCTCTCTCAAAAATAAATGAACATTTCAAAAATTAACAAAAATGAAAAGATAATGTGAAAAAGAAATTATTTTTATTTATCGATATAATCATGCGTTGATAATGAAGAAGCAGCAGTATGATTGCTCTGTGGTAGCCTAGTGTAACCAATATGATTGCTTCGTGATAGCCTAGCTAATATACTAATGAATCAATCACTATAAAATTTTTATGGCATATAGCATTATAGTCATATTCATAATACAGTATTGTCCCCTTTTTTATTTTTTATTTTTTTTTGTCCCCTTTTCAAAAAGTAAGCTCTAGGCCCAATGTGGGGCTTGAACTCATGACCCCAAGATCAAGAATCACATGCTCCACCTACTGAGCAGGTGTCCCCCCCATAATACAGTATTGAAAACAGTGTTACATTTTTTTAAAAAAACACTTACTGGGGCGCCTGGGTGGCGCAGTCGGTTAAGCGTCCGACTTTAGCCAGGTCACGATCTCGCGGGCCGGGAGTTCGAGCCCCGCGTCAGGCTCTGGGCTGATGGCTCAGAGCCTGGAGCCTGTTTCCGATTCTGTGTCTCCCTCTCTCTCTGCCCCTCCCCCGTTCATGCTCTGTCTCTCTCTGTCCCAAAAATAAATAAACGTTGAAAAAAAAAATTAAAAAAAATAAAAATAAAAAAACACTTACTTGTAATGATAGGCTGATATATACTTATTCTGACTGAGAGACACAGACAGAGACAGAGAAGCATCCAGTACAGTAATGTAATTTGCTGAAGGCAAAGTTGTAAAACAGTAAGAAAGCCAGCACAATATTAATTTTACGTTAAATATCACTCATGTTATGCCTGTGTAAGGATAGGCTAACCACTTCCATAGAATTCTTGCACACAATGTTCTACATGATGAACGATGAACGCTCAGGCAATGATGATAACGACACGAAATGTCTCAATACAGCTCTTGTTATACAGTTACTAGATTTTCACACAAAGACACGCACAGACATACACAACAGATATTTAGTAACTGTACATCATGATGATTATTTCTATTCATTAAGTGGATGTGGATCATCACAGAGGTCTTCCTTATCTTCACGTTGAGTAGGTTGAAGAGGAGGAAACAGAGGTCGGTTGGTCTTGTTGTGTCAGGGGAGACACAGATGGGGGAGGTGGAAGGGAAGGCAGGAGAGGCAGGCACACTAGGTGCAACTTTATGGAAACACATGTAATTTCTGTCCGACTTTCATGCTTCTTCCTTTCTCTAAAAATGTTTCTATATACCACCAGTCCTCTTCCACCATTTGTTTTAGTTTCAGTGCCCATATCACAGAGGTTCCATGCTGTAAAAGAACTCCAAAGCAGTCTTGAATAGTCAGAACTTTCTGCCCAATTGTTTAATGCCAGCTTGTTTTCTGGCACTGCTTTTTTTACATCTTCCTCCTCGTCATCTGGCACTGGTTTGGAAGCACTCATGTCCATTGAGTCATCTTCTGTTAATTCCTCTGGTGTGATGTCTGTTAGCTCTTAAATTTCCCAAGATCCAGATCTTGAGACCCTTCACCACAACCACCCTCCACCTTTTTTGCCATATCTACAATCTCTCTCATGATTTCCTTGGCTCTGTTGTAAACTCTGTGAAGTCAGGCACAGCATCTGGGCAGTTTCTGTAGCAGGAATTTATTGTTTGGGGCTTGATGGCTTTCGTGGCTTTTTCTGTAACAACAATGGCATTTCCAATGATGTAATCCTTCTAGACTTTCATGATATTCTCTCTATTGTAGTTCTATTCCACAGTATTGACAATCCTTTCCCTAAAGTACTGTGTGTAATGAACTTTAATGATCCTTATGACTCCATGATCTAGAGGTTGAATTAGAGCCATTGTGTTTGAGGGCAAGTAGACCGCTTCAACATCTCATGGGGTTCTGAGTAGACAGGGCATTGTACAAAATCAAAAGAATGTTAAAAGGCAGTCCCTTGCTGGCAAGGTACTTCCGGACTTCAAGAACAAAATATTGATGGAACCAATCCAAAAAAAGGAACCAATCCTTGTCCAGGCTTTCTTGTAGTACAACCAAAACAGTAGCAGCTGGTGTTTACCTTTCCCCTTCAAGGCTTGGGGATTATCAGCTTTATAGATAAGGCAGTTCTGATCATAAACTCAACTGCATTTGCACAAAATAGAATTAGCCTATCCCTTCCTGGCTCAAATCCTGGTGCTTGCTTCTCTTCCTTACTAATAAATGTCCTTTGTGACACTTTTTTTCAGAATAGGGCACTTTGGTCTGCATTAAAAACCTGTTAAGGCAGATGTCCTTTCTCCTCAGTGACTTTTTTTTTTTAAGTTTTATTTTATTTATTTGAGAGAGACAGAGACAGAGTGAGTGGGGGAGGTGTAGAAGACAGAGAGAGAATCCTAAGCTGGCTCCACACTGCCAGTGCAGAGCCCAGCACGGGGCTTGAACTCACAAACCGTGAGACCACAACCTGAGCTGAAACCAAGAGTTGGATGCTCAGCCGACTGAGCCACCCAGGCACCCCCTCAGCGATTTTTTAAACTGTGTCTGAGAATGCATCTGGCTGCCTCTTGGTTGGTGCTTCTCCTGTTTTCTTGACATTTTTCAAGCCAAACTTCTTGTTCAAATGATCAAATCATCCTTTGCTGGCATTAAATCCTCCAGCTTTAGATCTTTCTTCTTCCTTTTGCTTCAAGTTTTCATATAATGACCTTACTTTTTCTCAAATCATATTTGAGTCTATAGGTATGCCTTTCTTATACTAATCCTGTACCCAAATAAGAGCTGCATTTCAATAGGAGATAAAAAGGTATTTTGCAATAAGTACAAAGTTTTCACCCCCGTTGGTGTAGCTCCAGTGAGAGCTTCATGAATTTCCTTTTTTTTTTTTTTTTTACTATGTTCCTTACACTGGATTCATTTATCTTGAAATGCAGGCAACCACACTGCAGACCTCAATCTACATGTAGTACATATCAAGCAGCTCAACTTTTTCTTGTCATGTCATGACTTTCCTCTGCTTCTTAGAAGCACTTTGAGCATCACTAGTGGCACTTTGCATGGGTCCCATGGCACTATTCAAGGTTTATAGTGTGGCACTAAGCATGGTGAAAAACACGCAAGAACCTCGAGAGAAAACATTTTACTGTGATTCACAATATACTGGAGAGAAAACCCAGTCATATGAAGACCATCATCACGAACAGCATTCGAAGTGGATACTGGCAACACTTAAGCTCACCATCACAGCTAGGATAGATGGATACAAAATTCTTGCATAGTATAGTATGTGCTACAGTTAATTTTACATAGTTATGATTTAATCCTGCATCTTCGCATTTGGTTACATTTCTTTTGACCGTAAACGGCACCATGTATGGTCTGCATTTGTGTGCATCAGTTTTGATAAATTTTAACCTTTTATAATACATTTGTGTATATTTTACGGTAGTAAGTGGCAAAATAGTATCTACATATATTTTATGCTTTCATGACATATCTAACTTCTTTATTTTTTGATATATATAGGCAATGCAGTTCATCTATGAGTTTTTTTTGAATTGTTACATATCTCCAAAAATTTTCCAATATATGTATCTAAAAAATCCATGTATAAGTAGACTCCCACAGTTCAAACTCATGTTGTTCAAGAGTATACTGTAGTTTATTCCACAAATATTTACTGGGCATCTATGATGTGCCAAGAACTAAGTGTTAGGATATAGCTTTGACTTACACAAAGACCCTATCCTCAGGAAGCTTACATTCTATGAAGACAGATAATCAAATATATATATAGTCACTTCAGAGAGTGATACGTGATACAAGGAAGTTACAAGGAGTAATGGGAGTCCTCCTTGAAGAAATACTAGTTTTTAAGCTGAAAACCGAAGAATAAGAACCAACCATGCACTGTGGTAAAATATCTATAACATAAAATTTACCATTTTTAAAGTTTATTTTATTTTGACAGAGAGCACAAGTAGGGGAGGGGCAGAGAGACAGGGAAAGGGAGAGAATCCCAAGTAGGCTCCACACTCTCAATGAGGAGCCCGATGTGGGGCTTGAACTCACAAACTGTGAGATCATGACCTGAGCTGAAGTCGGACGCTTAACTGACTGAGCCACCCAGGCACCCCCAAATTTACCATTTTTTAGGAGTAGAGTTTTGTGACATTAAATACATTAACATTGTTGTGCATCCATTACCACCACCCATCTCCAGAACTTCTCTCATTTCCCCAAACTGAAATTCTGGACATGCTAATCAATAACTCCTCACTCCCCAGTGGCCCCAATGGCAACCACTATTCTCTTTTCTGTTTCTGTGAATTCAACTCCTATTAGGTACCTCATATAAGTATAATCATACAGTGTTTGTCCTTTGATGACCAGTATATTTCACTTAGCATAATATCACCAAGTTTCATCCATGTGTCAGAACTTTTAAGATGACTATTCCATTGTAAATTTATACCACATTTGTGGTATTCTTCTGGTGTTCATCTTTGTGCTTTTGTGAATAAGGTTGCTATGAATAGAAGTATAAAATGTCTATTTGAGTGCCTGCTTTTAATTCTTTTAGTGTATACCCAGAAGTGATCATATGGTAATTGCATGTTTAATTTTTTGAGGAACTGCTAAACTGTTTTCCCTAGCGGCTAACACTGTTTTACATTCCTTCCAGCAAAGCACAAAGATTGCAGTTTCTTCAGATCCATACCAGCTCTTGTTTTGTGCCTTTTATTATATTATTATTATTATGGCTATCTATTGAGTATGAAGTGGTATCTCATACCACATGGTATGGTTTTGATTTATATTTCCTTAGTGATTACTAATGCTAAGCATCTTTTCATGTGCTTATTGGCCATTTGTATATCGTCTTTGGAGAAATGTCTGTTCAAGTCCTTTGCCCTTTTTTAATTGGGTTGTTTGGCTTTTGTTGTTAAGTTGTAAGAATTCTTTATATATTCTACATATTAACTCCTTATTAGATGATTTGCAAATATTTTCTGCCATTATGTGGGTTGTCTTTTTACTTTAGTAATGTCCTTTGATACACAGAAGTTTTTAATTTTGAAGAAGTCCAATTTATCTAGTTTTTCTTTTGTTGCCCGTGCTTTGGTATCATTTCCAAGAAATCGCTGCCAAATCCAGCATCATGAAGCTTTTCTCCTAAGTTTTCATCTAAGAGTTTTGTACTCTTCACTTTCATGTCTAGGCATGTGGTTCATTTTGACTTAATTTTTGTCTATGGTGCAAGATAAGGGTCTGACAGTCCTTTTGCACGTGGATGTCCAATTTTCTTAGCACCATTTTTTCCAAAAGACTGTCTTTTCCACATTGAACGGTCTTGACACCCTTGTCAGAAATCGTTTGAGCACACACATTAGAGCTTATCTGGGGGGCTCTCCACTCTATTTCATTGGTCTGTATGTTCTTCTTTATGTCAGTACCACAGTTTTTTGATTAATGTCGTTTTGTTGAGGTTAGAGTTTTAAATCAGAGGTCACAGCAATTTCAAAGAACTAGGGTAGGGATCAGCAAACTTTTTCTGTAAAGGGCCAGATAGCAAATATCTGGGGCTTCACAGGCCATGTGGTCTCTGTCATAATTACTCTACCCTGCTATTATAACACTAAAGTAGCCATAAACAAGACACACTCAAATGGTCGCAAGTGTGTTCCAATAAAATTTTATCTATAGTAACAGGTGGCAGGACAGATTTGCCCCAAAGGCAGCAGTTTGACACTCTGGGCTGGAGGCCACAGTTGGACCATTTTCAAAAGTCCAAAGGAAGGCAAGTGTGACCAGAATAAAGGTGAGAGAGGAGAAAGGTGAGATTGGAGAGATAAGTAAGAGCCAGATCACAGAAACCTATAAACCACAAGAGGGTTTGATTGTTCTCCCTCACCCATTCACTCACCAAACATCTATCAGGGGCCTACTGGGAGCCAGAGGCTGGGACTACATAGGAGTTAGGCTCAGTCCTCAACCTCAAGGGATTTCAATATAGGGAAGAGGTGTAAGCTAAGGAGTTTTAGTACAGATCAAATTTCCTTTCTGATTCATGACATATGCTCCATTCCATCACCTGAACCATGGGAGCTGCTCTGAGTTTACCCTACTGCTTTGGTTCAAGCCTTTATTAATTCTCTCCAGGATGATCACAAACAGTCCATTCAAACAGCCTCTGCCTGTAGCCTCACCGTCTTCCAAACTACCCTCCAAACTGCAGCATTAAACTCCTAAAATGTAATTATGATTGTACTCCCCACCTTCAAACTATATTGATGGCTTTCATCACTGTTAGAGTTAAGTCCAAATCCTGAGGATGACGCAAAAGGCCCTGAATGACCAAGCTCTTCCCAACTTCTCAGCATCGTCTGCTCTCTCTCCCCTTGGTGGGAAGTGCGAACTGACAGCCTGGGACATCGACTCACACAAATAACACAAGAGCACGTTTGGCTCATGATTAAGTCATGGGTAACATCTACATCAAAGAACATCTGATATGTGTGTGAATTCTTGTTGCTCGTGTTTCCATTGTAAAGTATAATTATGAATTGAGCAAGACTTAGTAATAAAAGAGCAAATTTGTATAGAGAGAGCCTAGCACTGCTAAGCCATTTAATCCTCACAACTCTCTTCTAAGGTAGTAGTGTCATTGTCTCCATTTTACAGATTAGGAAACTGAGGCACAGAAGGGTTAACTTCCCCAGAATTACACAGCTTGTATAAGTGAGGGCATCAATATTCAGACTCAGGAATTCTGGCTCTATAATCTGTGCTATTAAGCACATTAAGCTCCCTCACTAAACCATGAAGATGTTATTTTAAAATACTGACTGCGTCACCTGGGTGGCTCAGTCTTTTGAACATCCGACTTCGGCTCAGGTCATGATCTCATGGTTTGTGGGCTCGAGTCCCGCATCAGGCTCTGTGCTGACAGCTCAGAGCCTGGAGCCTGCCTTGGACTCTGTGTCTCCCTCTCTCTCTGCTCCTCCCCCGCTCACTCTCTGTCTCTCCTTCAAAAATAAATACACATTAAAAAATATATATTAAAATACCTACTGAAGGGGTGCCTGGCTGGTTCAGTCAGTAGAGCATGTAACTCTTGCTCTTGGCGTTGTGAGTTTGAGCCCCATGATGGGTGTAGAGATTACTTAAAAACAGAATCTTAAAAAAAATTAAAAGATAAAATAAAATAAAATAAAATAAAATAAAATAAAATAAAATAAAATAAAATAAAATAAAATAAAATAAAAAAATACTGAAGCTGTGCCCATAGTCTAAAAGCATGGTCTCTGGCTAGCAGCATTAGGTTCATCTGGAAGCTTATTAGAAGTGCAAATTCTCAGGCCTGACCCCCGACCCACTGAGTCAGAGTCTCTGGAGGTAGGGCCCAGGAATCTGAGTTTTAGCAGGCTCCCCACGTGATTTTTAAGCATGACAAAGTTTGAGATTCACTGCTCTAAAACATTTATTCCTGTGCAGTAAAGGCCTTAATGGAGGTAAAGCTTAAGACAAACATGAGAATAATTTTGACAAAAGAAGTAGAAATCGAATTCTTTTTAATTTACAAAGCTTTCAAACTATGTCATAAAAAAACGATCCTACTACAGAACAATATAGGTTGTCAAAGGTCCTGAGAGGATGCTTGAAAGGATGAATAAAAGTACATGATAAACCTGAATTTCAAGCAATCAGGCCCAGGTCAAATCCACACACCTACTAACCTGCTGTGTATCTTTCAGCAATTGCTTAACCAGAGCCTCAATTTCTTAACTGACAGGGTAAAATAGTAATCCCCTTGACCTATACCCCACGATGTTTGTGAAAATCAAGTGAGATAATGTATGTGACAATGCTTTGTATGGAAGGATAACATGGTTCATTTTCTGCTGCAACTCGTTACAATAGAATAGATGCATCTTCCCTGCTACTCAGGAAGTGGATAGGAGTTCGACTCTTGCAGTGACTTAAGAGAATTCTCTTTAGTGTAGGTTGTAGGAGATACACAGCTGGAATGAGGGGTTGCTCTGGACTTGACAAGACAGGAAAAGAGGGAAGTGTCCTCACTGAGAAAATGGGGCCAGAGCATTGGCAGATGGTGGTAAGAATACCATTATATATCTCTAAACTCATCGGTAGCTTTATAATTTCTCCTCCCATAAATATTTCATTAAAACCTGTAATAGCTTAGGCCAATATTCAGTCCTGTGCATTCTTACAGCCTAGCATTTGCTATTATATGGGCTGTTTACAGTAGCTTCTGTTCTGATTGGTCAATGTTTGTGCCTCTCAGGTTGTTAAAATTTTAAATATCACCTCTGGTTATACTCCATAATAGAAAGAAATGTTATTTGAAGTTTATTTCAAACAGAAGCAATTCTCCCCTTTCCGGATGGTTTAATGGGTTCATCCTGGGCTTCACCAGGCCTGTCTATTCCTCTGAACTTTGATTCCATTGCATAATCCTCAACTTAATGACAAATAGTTTCAGCATGTTCATTCATCAAAACAACAAAATGTATATTTACTTATTCTGTTTCTAGCACATTTCTCTGGCTGAGGAAGACACAAGCTACCATTCTGGAAGGACTCTCATGCATGTGTGGGTAAGAATTTGATATCTAGGGTGGGTTTCTTTTATTCATTTTGCAAAGCTAGGATATCCCAGGCCACCACTCTCTTTTCTTTCCCCCTTCTTTTCTCCCATTGCTATTTTCTCCCTTCAACTAGGTACAGAATAGGTACACTTCCAATCTATTCATTTTTTTCCTTTTGGATTGTCTCTTGGATGAAAAGTGACTTTCAGATAAATGTGAATCACTTAAGATGGAGCTACCATTGGGAGAATTTAAAGGCCTCTCATAAGAAAACAAAACCTATTAATTATATTCCTTACTCGAACTAACTTTAAACCATGTAATAGATTCCTGTATCTTACAATCTTCACCTCGAAATGGTAGGTGGTAGGGACACCAGTTATTTTTCAAGCATGCATAATTTTTAATTGAAGCTGAAATGTTCAAAGTGACCAGTAGCTATACTGGTTGAGGCATGACATGGACACTTAATCCCCAAAATAATAACACTTAAAGATTTCTGGCTCTGCTGAATGTGACCCATGCAGTGTAAGGAGCAGCCCAACATTCTCTCTCACTTGGGGTGACTTAGCTTCCCACATCTAGAACCTGTTTAACAGAAACCCCAAATTCTAGAGATAGTCTGCTAAAGCAGGTACAACCAGGGCAGGGAAAGTGACTGATTTTCTTTTCAGGTGCTCTACATGAATCATGTACTGGGTTAAGTCCCTTCATTCCACCAGCATCCCCCAATCCTTTTCCCCCGAAAAGCAAAAAGCCTAGAGGATTTAAGGCCTTGTTACTCAAGGCATGGTCCATGAACCAGCAGATCTGAGGTTGCCTGCAAGCCTGCAGAAATGCAGGGTCTCAGGCCCAAACCAGACCCACAGAACTCTGCTTTTTAACTAAATGTCCAGGTGATTCATATTCATGTTAAAGTATGAGAAGTACTGGTTTATGTGACGCATTTGTTAAAGCCCATACCAAAATAGAACCAAGATTCTCTACTTAGTTTGAACACTTGAAAAATTAAAAACAGATGACTCACTTCACTTTTGATGTGTGATGCTCGAAGGAAAGCAGCCCGAGCCTTGGTAGAGAGGAAGTGGTGATACTGAGAAGACTTCTCTCCTTACAGGTTCTCCCATAGACACTGCAGCTCTTTAAAGTTCCAGGACCTTCCCTTTGCCAGTCCTCAGGAGGCAAGAGAAAGAATCAGAGAGGAAATGGAACAGCTCCTCAGCCAGGTCCTGCAACAACCAGGAAGACGGAGGCTTTCCAGAAAAACTAGCCTTGAGGAAATGTCCAGGGTAAAATGAACGGTTCTCATACCTCCTTGAGTTCCTTTCTTCTCCACCATCAGCTAGTTATTACCCACATTTCTTTCTCGACCACTGGGATTCAAACTGACGACCTAATGCCTCCAATCAGCCTGGGATCCATTTCCAGCGTTCCTGGCAAGAGGATGGGAAAGGGAGAAAATGCACGAGTCAGAAAGATATTTTTATCTTTCTCTTTGCACGACAGAATCCTGACAACAGTATCTCTGACACAAGCAACAACTTGAGGAAGGGTCAAAACCAATCCTAGCAAATAGTTTTACTCTGTGTAAACTTCCTGTCTTTTGCCAGCTCTGACGAAATCGGGGGGTCTCCTCTCATAGGCCCTGCCTTCTGGCAAAAAAGTACAAGCAGGAAGACAACAGATTTGAAAGGAAGTGAAAGAAAACAAAGCAAAGACAGTGTTAGGTTTCAGGGCAAAGACCCACCAGAGATCCGAAGAGGAGACAGAGGCTATATTTAGAACACGCTAGCCTGCTAATGTTCTCCTTTTCTAAGCCAGAAATAGAATAGGAAGGTAAGACCATATTAGATAGGCATTTTGTATTCTGAAAACATGATGATGTCAAGTGAAATAATAGGACATTTGCACAGTTGACCATTTTGCTGTGCTGTAAGCATGGCAAAGCAGAGGTATCTTGTCTGGAATATAATTAAGCAAAGCATGTGTGCATTATACTAGTAATGCGATTGTATATGGGCAAGGCCTAAAGGTAAAAAGTAGTGCAAAATTACAAACTTCCTCATCAATGGTACGTTTAAAAGAAATGCTGATAAATCCATAGACATGGCTGAAATTTTATTGCAAGGTTTTTTCTAAACCAAATAGAGCTAACTTTGCAAATACAATTTTAAGGATAATTTAAATACATGTTAAAAATAAGTAATGATGATTCTAAGAATCAGCGAGGCACTGTTGGGGAAAAAAATGGAATGTAAGACATGGTCCCTGTACTCCAGGAGCTGACATCAAGTTTGTGTAGAAAAGACTAACACACATGACCTATAACAGCCAAGCTGGCTGAATTCCATATTGGTTCAGGTGGTATTGAGGGGGAGAAGAGACAACCCAGCATAGACTGTGGACCCTGGATCCTCACTTCCCACTGATACAGACCTCTGGTCAACTTGGCTAAGGTGACCCAGTGAACTCTTAGCAAGGCTCAGAGTAACTGGACTCAAGCTCTCATGATTTCCCCTTATTACAGAGCAATAAACGTTAGATAAATCCTTGCTTAAGAAGTCACTGAAGCTTCTTTTCCACTGAGGCAGATCTAAGTGATCCCAATTTAGGAAATTCATATTGCTTTTTTGACAAAAGGGAACACAAATTTTCATTTTAAAGTTTTCTCCCATGTTTCATGTAATGTAATTTTATGTTATTAAATATACTATGAAGACAATAGTAATTCAATAAGGAAAGGAGAAAAAGAAAAGGAAGGAAGGTAGCAAGGAAGAGAGAGGTCAAAAGAGGAAGGGAGGGAGGAAAGAAGGAAAGAAGGAAAGAAATTAGCATCAAGTTGTTTACCAGAAAGGATATGGTTAAATAAAATGTAGCGCAGGCATACAATGGAGTATTCAACAGTTTAAAAGAATGAGGTAGAAATATATGTATTGTCTTGACAAAGAAAGACCTCCAAAATAAATTAATTGTAAAAAGCAAATTGCTAATTAACACAGGACATACAAAATGTTAAAACACATGCACATCCTCACAAAACAAAATTACATGTTTTTATAGGTACCCATATAAAAAAAACTTATATGGGTTTTTTTTTTTAATGTTTATTTTTGAGAGAGAGAGACAGAGTGCGAGCAAGGGAGGGGCAGAGAGAGAGAGGGAGACACAGAATCCGAAGCAGACTCCAGGCTCTGAGCTTGTTGCACAGAGCCTGATGTGGAGTTCCAACCCACAAACCGTGAGACCTGAGCCGAAGTCTGGCGTTTAACTGACTGAGCCACCCAGGCACGCTTATGTGGGTTTTTTATTAAAAAAACAAAAACAAAAACAAAAACAAAAAACAAAAACAAAAAAACAACTTCTAGAGAATCATGACCCAAAATGGCAGCAATCTCTGGGCAGTATGGGATTAGGAGGTGGGGATGCTTTGTTGACAACATACATCTCTGTTGTTTAATGTGTATTCATACTTTCCTGTTTCATGGAGTAAACTGACCATTCCTAGAACCTCTGTGAAATCACCAGCTATTTCTTTACGGAGACAGAGGGTAAGTATTTCTTATAAGGGCAACACTGTGCCAAAGGTGACAAGTTGTGGCAAAAATCATGTTTATTAATTCTTCATTTCTTTCAAAAAGTGTATATCTATAAGAATGTAGGTGCAATTTAATCCCCAATCTTGTTTAAGCAGGTTGACCGAAGTCCTTAGAACTGGAAAGAGGGAAAGGTTGAAAGCAGCCAGCACCATCCCTGCTTCAAAGAACAGAAGTCTTTTACATACACAGGTGATTCTTATCAGAATCAGTAGCATGGTGGTGGAGAGGAATCCACTCCAAGTTACCAAGGGACGGAAGTAAGGATGGCGGTCCCAGATAAATATTTTGCCAGTCCTATTTTTTCTTGTCTTTAATCATTTCTCAGGGGTCTGAGAGGCAGTAACAGAGACCACTTCTTAGCTTAGCCACTGGAAATTATGAAAGGGCCTTTTCTAGTATCCCAAACTTTTTTGTTTTCTAGCTACTGGTTTGTAATGGAGTCTTCAGAATTCTGTAGAATGAATCCAGAGAAATTTGTGATAATCTATCCCTATGTTCCAGGGTATGGAACAGTTGCTCCAAATTTCCTTTAAGGCTTACAAGTAAACCAAGACTTAGCAACTGTTTATTAAGAGTCAAAAATTCTATGTTCCATATCTTTATTATCAAGGCTCAAAATGATTATTTACAAGTTCCTCAGAACTTACAGCTTTGGTTTCTCATTTTGTCAATTATAAGCTTCTGAGAGTTAAGGACCTCATTTGGGGCTTTTGTAGTCTAACAGCATGATTCTATTCACACAGTAATTATTTAACTAAGGCTTTATAATCAGCATTATAAAACAAATGACAATATAAACTGAGCCTATAAACATCACCTACAATAAAAGCATACTTGGGGCACCTGGGTGGCTCAGTCGGTTAAGTGTCCAACTACAGCTCAGGTCATGATCTTGCGGTTGGTGAGTTCAAGTCCCGCATCGGGTTCTGTGCCGACCGCTTGGAACCTGGAGCCTGCTTCGGATTCTGTGTCTCCCTCTCTCTCTGTCCCTCCTCTACTTGTCCAAGCGCTCTCTCTCTCTCTCTCTCTCTCTCTCAAAAATAAATATATAAACATTAGAAAAAATAAAATTACACTTGTAGCAGAATCTCGAAATGCCAAATCTGCCTTGGTGGCTGCTTCCAAATTTTAAAAGCCAAACAGCACACTAGAAAATTAGTAACTATGACCAATTGTCCTTGTTAACTCTTCATACTTGTTATGTACTGAACTGGTGACACAAGAAGCTCTAAGAGAGGAAAGCTCACATCAAAGGAAGTATTTTTATTTGGTAGACTGACCCCACCTCTCTTTATTGCCTGGTACATTTGTGCTGTTAATAAACATTCAGAATCTGAGAATTCGAGGTACAATAAAGTTTATGATTGGTGTCTAGATCAGTTCCCTAGAGAAGAGGGACTCTCTAGATGGCAACACTGCCTGGTTCTTCCTTTTCTTCGCAAGGCTGAAGGTCTAGACACGAAATATAGTACATTTCATATATATTTCATATAATCATGCATTTGTGCGTTTGTATAGATCTGCTGTGGCAGAGAAGGCAAGGGAAAGTGGCATAAGGGAAGGAGAGTTTGAAACAGCAAAAATTAGAAACAATGTGCCCCACAAGAGGGGAACACAGCATAAACTATAGTATATGATATCACAATCAACAAAAGTTAACAAGTAGATGGTCTACATTAATGCATGGCATATGAACTGTCTGGGGAAGAAAACCTTTTGCTTCCCTCTAAGCTATAGTTCCTGGGGACCTGCAAACTATACTGACAAATGACAGATTAACAGGAGAAAAAAGGTTATTCATATGGAAGTAACTAGAAGCTAAATGGTTAAAGTTAGAAATTTTTCTATTGAACTAGGTAGGGGAATGAGGAGAGTGGAAAAAAGACCTCTTTGGGAAGAAAAAATAAGTTTCTTTAGGAAAGACAATGTGTTTTTAGAAGAACAAACTGGAGATTAAAAAGTTTGTGATAATATTTGTCTATGAATGTGTGAGTGGTCATTTCCATCTTCTTCATGGCCACAAAGGATTTGATTTATGGCAGGATTACTCTTGGTCTCTCTTCTAGGAGTAGACCCATCCTGGAGAGGGATTTATGACAGCCTCATTTCTAAGAAGTTTCTGCTTTTAATGCGATACAGGAGGCACCAAGAAGGCTTCTTTCTACATCTGTTGATTTTCAGTTTTCTTCAACTCAAAATAATCCTTATGTCAAAGTGGCATATCCTGATCCCTCCACATAAAGTTATGTGAGGTCAAGAAAAACAGAACTAAAATAACGTAAATGTATTCACTGACTTTAAAATGTTAAAAAAAAAAAAAAAGAAAAGATGCATGATCATGGCAGATATCAAAAATTCGTTTGGAAAAAAGAAAACAGGGTTTTAACAGTTATTATTAAGTTTCTTGTTCTGTAGATATACTAAAGTTCATAGCCATCAGTCATTTTTTAAGTGAGGAAGAGGTATTAGAATATTAAGGATAGGGGCCCTTGGGTGGCTCAGTTGGTTGAGTGTCCAACTCTTGATTTTGGCTCACATCATGATCTCACGGTTCATGGCCCTCACGCTGAGAGTGCAGAGACTACTTAGGATTCTCTCTCTCCTTCTCTCTGCCCCTCCTCTGCACTCTCTCTCTCTCTCTTAAAATAAACATTTTTTTTGTAAAAAAGAATATGAAGAAGAAGTTCAGTCAGGCAGAGAGAGAAATAAATGAAAAGAGAGAAAAAGTAGAAGGTTAGTGAAAGGAAAAGAAAGGCACACAAGGGGAAGGGGAAAAAACCATAGAAAGAAAACATTTACCAAAAGCAAAACTAACACCTAGAGAGACAGGAACTAGTGGCAGAAAATGGGCATATGACTGTGTAGGTTGTGTGTATTTCACTGTTTCATGACAACCCGATGTGCTGTTATTAGCCCCATTTTGCAAATGAGGAAACTGATTCATAGCATGGGTTAAATAACCTGCTCAGTTATGTAGGTGAAGAGGGCAGGATTCAGGCAACTGGGACTTCACACTCAAGCATTTTGCCCCTAGGCTTCTTATGCAGACATGTCAACATTTCAGAAGATGATTTTCCATCATCCTTTTTTTTTTTAATTTTTTTTTAATGTTTACTTATTTTTGACAGAGAGAGAGAGAGACAGAGCATGAGCAGGGGAGGGGCAGAGAGAAAGGGAGACACAGAATCTGAAGCAGGCTCCAGGCTCCAAGCTGTCAGCACAGAGCCCGATGCGGGGCTTGAACTCACAGACTGTGAGATCATGACCTGGGCCGAAGTCGGACACCCAACCGACTGAGCCACCGAGGCGCCCCTCCATCATCCTTTGAAATTAGTGACAAATTATTCAGCAACTTAACATAGACCTTTTTGACATCCAAAACATTTTTCGTCCTTTGTTTTTATAAAGTTTACTTTTGAAATAAATATTTGTGTCCCCCTAAAATTCTAAATTTTCCCATCTTTGGAGAAATGACAGTGCCCTTCCCTTACATCTACACCACTATGATAGAGCACATTCATTCATTCCCTCCTTCATTCAACAGATTGAGTACCCACTGTGTGTCTGTCTATGCCTGAGTAAAATTACCTGTCCCCTGTCCCCAAAGAACTACACAGCAACCTCTGGGGTACGGCCTGGAAGCCAGTTCCTGGTTTGGCATCTAACAAACTGTGTAATCTTGAAAACAAGAAGGTTAGGGGCGCCTGGGTGGCGCAGTCGGTTAAGCGTCCGACTTCAGCCAGGTCACGATCTCGCGGTCCGTGAGTTCGAGCCCCGCGTCGGGCTCTGGGCTGATGGCTCAGAGCCTGGAGCCTGTTTCTGATTCTGTGTCTCCCTCTCTCTCTGCCCCTCCCCCGTTCATGCTCTGTCTCTCTCTGTCGCAAAAATAAATAAACGTTGAAAAAAAAAAATTTTAAAAAAAAAGAAAACAAGAAGGTTAGATTAAAAAACAAAAAACAAAACAAAACAAAACAAAACAAAAATGGATTCTTGGGGCACCTGGGTGGCTCAGTCAGTTGAGCATCTGACTCTTGATTTTGGCTCAGGTCATGGTCTCACAGTTTGTGGGATTGAGCCCCATGTCTGGCTGTGTGCTGACAGCATTGAGCCAGCTTGGGATTCTCTCTCTTCCTCTCTCTCTGCCCCCTCCCCCCTTGCTCATGTTCTCCCTCTCTCTCTCTCTCTCTCAAAATAAATAAATGAACATTAAAAAAAAACTTTATAAGAAAATAGATTCTTATTTTCTCTCAGTTTCTAAATAAGAACTTTGGGGCAGGAATTCCCTCATGAGTTGGGCTTTAAGCTTTGGCATTAGAAATGTGTCTCACATTTATCTGATCTCTAAAAGTAGGTTTAGCATCAGAGAAACATCACAGTGGAAAGATGTTCTTTGCAGCACCTAAGAAGACTCTTAGATTGGGATCTTCTTACATCATAATTGTTTCTCACTTTAAGCACTGTAGTCATGCTTTCTCAGCTATGCCAGCATAACTTGCCAACACCGACTGAACAGGATCTTAAAACAATGGTGCTCAGCCCACCTATCCAATTGGGTTGTAACTGAAGAAATTGAGGACTTCACTCCTCTTAGTAATACAGTGATCCTGCTTCTTTCCATGATTCATCTTTTGGGAAGGGGAAGGTACTCTCAAGTTTTAAAATAAGGCTCACGAAGGAGATAATAACTCTCCCCTATTTGAATTATGTCATTCATGCATTCCAAACTTCTTTGAAGGCCTATTATGTTCCACTCAGCGATAACCGTTAGGGCTATATAGGAAGACCAAGTCCTTGCCCTTGAAGAATCCACAAACTAAAGGTGAAGAAAGGGAAGGAAACACAGTATTATAATATTGGGTAGTAAGTGTTAGGATAGAAGTTAAGTATTGGATGTCATGGCAATAAATAGAAGGGGAACTTAACTCACACGGGAGGAGTCCCAAAACAAACATCCTAGAGGAAATGATGTCTGAATTTTGAACTTTGCCTGTGAAAGAAGTAGGGGGATGTGTTACAGAGAGAGAAAAAAATAGACCTACACTTGCATAAAGCTTAACATAGGAAGGAGATTGGAAGTGGAAAAAATTACACTGGAGCAGTAGCAGAGAACAGACCACAAAGAAACGGTCTTTTATGCAATGCTGAAGAGTTTTAATTTATCCAGGAGGGGAGACTTGTCCTGCAGGACATTTTGCAGGAAAACCACAAAAGAGGTGATAAGAAAGCTAAGAGAGGAGACTGAATGCCAGGGGAGTAGCCAGGAACACTGAATGCTGAAGAGAAGTCAAATAAAATAAAAACAAGGGGGCGCCTGGGTGGCTTAGTCGGTTAAGCATCTGACTTGGTTTCAGCTCAGCACAGGTCATAATCTTGTGGTTGTTGAGATCAAGGCCCACATTGGGCTCCATGCTGACAGTGAGGAGCCTGCTTGGGATTCTCGCTCTCTCCCCCTCTCTCTCTGCCCCTCCCCTACTTGCATGCTCCCTCTCAAAATAAGTAAATTTAAAAACAAAAAAAAAAAGCTACAAGGAATTGGTGTATTTATCCAAGGAGGTCATTGTGGACCTTTGAAATGAATGTTTCATTGGTGTGGTGGAGTCAGACGGTAGAATGCAGTAAATGAGAAATGGGGAAGTAGGAGCCTCAAATGCAGTCAGGCATGTAGCATAGGAGTTTGGTTAACTTTTGTCTTGGTCTGGTGTGCTTTTACTATGTCCTCTCTTTCTTGCCCTGACACATTTTCGCATTATTCTATTCTTCCTGGCTTCCAGTAAACAGCTGTGGCATTCTCAGGTTCCCTATGAATTTTTTTTCCCCATCTAATTACTAATATATACATGCTGATTATTTCTGCAGTGCAAAATAATGGACTCTGGGATGAAATAGTGTTGGATTTGAATCCCCAGCCAGCACCCTCAAGTAGTTACTTTTTGTATTTTGTCATGCAGGAGTTTTGGTCTGTATAGCAATTCTCTCAGATTAGCCATGGGTTTGGAATGGAAGCTCTGTGGGGATGGAGGCAGCTCCTCCCTCCACTTTCCTGTCCACCTTTGGGGAAGTATCTTCTCTCTGCATACTCACATTATCTAAAAAAAAACAGCCTGCTCAGCTTGATCCTAGCTCCTCCCCTTATACAGTCAGAGAGCCCGCCCATCCCTTAATACAGATTTTAAAGACAGAATCTGATTGGTTGTTGACTAGCTAAGGATTGACTCTATTCGTAATGTTGTCCAAACCACAACTAGTGTCCATTGGCGCAAACATAGCCACCCAGGCCACACATTTTAACAAATTATGAATCGGGCACAGTTCCTGGGAATGAGGGTTTGAGCTGGTCAGAAACCCCCGTGGGACCCTGAGCAAATCCCTCGATCTTTTCAGCCTTATCTTAGTGTTGCTGACACTTAGTGGATGCTGCCTTATGCTTCCAGAACCTACCTCCAGGACTGAAGAACCTATTCCTCCAGCCGCTGGGCGCCCTGCCAGACCACAGCTCTCATCTGCCATCCTCTCCGAGTAGCCCCCTAGGCAGAGGACAGCCTCCCCGCCGACAGCTGACAGTCGTGTCCTCTTTCCAAACAGTCTGCATCCGCTGACCGCTCCGTGCTGGGCTGTAGAGGCCTGGTGCCCAAAGCGGGGCTTTGGAGCGGATGCGGGGGCGGTTCTCTCCACTTCAGTTAGAGGTCTGAGGCGGAGGTTTCGTCCCAGCCGCCTCCCGGGAAAGAAAGAGGAAGGAAAGAACTAGGAAAGGAAATAAAAGAGAAAAGAGGAGTCGAAAAGCCACTGTCTGTCCGGCAAATGCCAAGGGAATTAAGGAAATGAGGCTCGGGCGTCGCAGGGCCGGGGAGCGGCCGCGGAGCGCAGTGCCCCCGCCCTGGGAGCGCAGGGAGCCGTCTCAGCGCGCAGCCCGCCGCCCTGGCTGCCGTCGGGTGCGGCTCCCCGCGGCCTGCTCGGCCTGCGCGGCCCGGCGCCCGGAGGGGTGGAAGATACCGCCAATCCTCGCAGCGGCTCCACCTCAGCAGCCCCTCAGAGCCAGGCGCCAGAGGGCGTGCATCTTCCGCGCTGCAGAAACTGTTGTGGAAAAACGACCTCTGTGCCCCGGAGCCAAAATAGAACACGAAGACAGCGTTTGGGGTACAAAGGAACAATAGTTTCTGTTTCCTTGGCAGGCAAAGGAGGCTGCAGCAGACTAATGCCTTCAAAGCTGCAGACCCGTCGGGGTAAAAGGCTGAGTGGTTTTAGAGGAAAATATGGGATCTGGGCGGTTTCGATAGTAATTGGTCCCAGCTGCCAGCCCTAAGTCTTCAAGGTGGTCTCATGACTAGCGCTGCCACGGACCGTCTAAGTCTCATCACTAAGTATACATTAAGGTCAGCGAGATGTCAACATTCATACAAAGTTCTTGGAACAAAGGAATCTACAGAAAAACAAAGTGGAGGGGAGAGGGGGGCTCCAAGAATGAGGAATAGGGGGAAAAGAGTGTTCAAAATCAGGTCTTAGTAAAGCATTAGCGTGTGCATCTTAATTTCCATCCGTTTTTACATTTTTTTAGTGGTTTCAAAAGGTTTTAGGAGTGCAATGAATGTGGGAAAGCCTTCCCTGGAAGATTGAACCTCTTTAAGCTTCAGAAACCCACACCAGAGAAAAAAGCCTTATAAATGCAACCAGTATGGAAAATTCTTCACCCACATCTTCATTTTCCTTTAACACCAGAGAATTCACACTGAAGCAAAGCCTTGTAAGTGCAGCAAATATGAGAAACTCTTTGGCCAAAGCTCTAGCCTTATTGTACAAAAGAGTTCACACTGGAGCATGGCATAATGAGTGCAGAGTATATGGGAAACTCTGTACCGGTAATGGTGACTTCATTCAACACAAAAGACTTCACATGGCAGAGAGGCGTCATGAGTGTAGGGAATGTGGGAAATCCTTTAGAGCCAGATTTGCTAAGCACCAAAAAATTCCCATCAGAGAAAGGCCTCACAAGTGCAACAAATGGAGGAAGATTTCAGCTGAAGGTCTAACATCATTCGGCACCAGAAAGTTCACCACCACACAGAAAGGCCTCATGTGCATGGCAAATACAGGAAAGTCTTCAGCCAATGGTCTGCTCTGATCCAGCACTAGAAAGTTCACAAAGCAGATAGGCTTTATGAGTGCAGTGAATTTGAGAAAGCCTTCAGCTGAAGGTCTCACCTCGCTAGGCACAGGAAAGTTCACATGAAGCAAAGCCATAGACATACAGGAAACATGGGAACATGCTATCTCCTTGTTCAATATAATGACACTGAAGGAGAACCTTTATGAGGGAGACATGTTCCTGAAGTTGAAACTCATACATCTGAATATACACAGTGGGGAGATCTCCCTATAAGTTCTAGATATGTGGGAAGCTTCCAGCAGTTGTATTGTACTTCCTAACTTGCCTGGGGCCCTTGCCAAAATTGTCACTGCCAGTTTCTGTGACACAAGTCATCTCAGCTCTACCTGCCACATCTTGGTGGTCACCCTCAACCTATTTAGGGAAGTAGACATCTGTGCTCTCTCTAGAGAATGTAATGAGCAGCCTGACGCTTTATGGGGACCTGTACCTTTCTCTCTAATGAGGGCACATGCCTAACCCAGTTGTGTCCTAAAGGACCTTATCTCAGTTCTGCTGGCCACTTGCAGAAGAGAGTCACTTTCATAGACATTGTTGTTCTCCAATGATGCTCATGATGTCACCAACCTGTCACCTACCTCGCCTTGCTTTGGTTTGTGAAATAATAAAGGCCTCATTAGTTAAGCCAAAATCAAACAAAACAAAGCAACACTAAAGGGACATCCCAATTTCAGAGCTCCCTGTGGAGGGCCAAGGGTCTCCCCATCACAGCCCAACTTCTCCCCTGCCTCTTTCCCATCCCTGGTACATGTGTTGTTGCCAAGAGCATTCCCTAATAAACTCCGAATCTGAACTCTGTCTCAGAGCCTGCTTCCTAGGGAACCCAATCTGTAGCATAGCTTAGTCTCACCTTTCAGTATTTTAGAAAGGAATAAATAAGACAATGTAAGTAAAGGTGTCTTGGACAACTCCTGGGCACCTTTACTGAAAGTTAGTCCTTTGGGCTCTCATTATGAAAAGTTTTCTATCAAGACTTTGTGCTGTCCTAACTGGTATACATTTTTGTGTTGTAGGGTACTCTTCTTGCTTTGCTGATGTGCTCCTTTCTTTTCTGTGCTCTGCATTAACTTGCAAATGTTGCTCTTAGAGTATTTTCACTCAGGTCAGGGCCAGCTTCATGGTGCACAACCTTAGAAGGGCTCCACACTCGGGTTAGTGTTCTGTGTTGTTGTCTTTGAAATTCTTAATACATTTTGAATAAGGGCCTAGCATTTTCATTTTGTACAAAATATATAACTGGTTCTGCCTTTGTCCACTTGCCTTCTTAAGACATGACATAGGTCTCCTGGTCCTTGAAAGAACCTACCCTTGACATGTGACCAAAGGCTTAACGACTTCATTGGTTAGATCTCTTTTGGCTCCAAACATCTTTGCTTTACCTGTCCAGGTGAACACTAGCTTTCTGGTATAACTCACTTCTCTCACTTCTCTGCCTTCTGACAAAGTTCTTCTAGGGAGATAAGCAAGCAGCTACCTTCCCCAAGCCCTGGTAGGCCCACCCTGCTGTCATACAGATATATGAAGTAGGTGGTTCTCAGTAAATGCTTGTCATTGGTCAACTGACTTATTAGATATCCATAAGTAGTCATCTAAATCCTGTACTGATTAAAGCAGAAATTCTGTTCATTCACTCACAGTTACTCCCCAGTTATACTTACTTGGCTTAGACATAATTTAGTTCTCTACCCTAATTTATCTTTGTGGTATATGCTCAGTTACTAACTCTAATGTATTCATCCATCCACTAAGTTAGAATTTCTGGATCATTTCTTGTAATTCTTTTTCATGTCCACCAGAGAGCCTTCTGCAAAAATGGATGTTTGGTAGTAGTGAATTGGTTTTGTTTTTGCTAATGTATAAAAGGAGGTTAGGGTAGAAAAGAAGTAACACAGATTTTGAAGTCAAAGAGGTCTGAATTAGATCTTGCCATTATTAGCTACTCAAATGCTCCATTTCCTCATCTATAAAAAGGATAATTAGAAAGGCTTCCCTGGGGGCGCCTGGGTGGCGCAGTCGGTTAAGCGTCCGACTTCAGCCAGGTCACGATCTCGCGGTCCGGGAGTTCGAGCCCCGCGTCGGGCTCTGGGCTGATGGCTCAGAGCCTGGAGCCTGTTTCCGATTCTGTGTCTCCCTCTCTCTCTGCCCCTCCCCCGTTCATGCTCTGTCTCTCTCTGTCCGAAAAATAAATAAACGTTGAAAAAAAAAAAAAAAAAAAAAAAAAAAAAAAAAAAAAAAAAAAAAAAGAAAGGCTTCCCTGTGTGATTGTTGTGGAGAATAAGTGACATAATATATTCGAAAGAGACCCTTAGTATTCATTTCCCCTCTCAGTCTCCAAAAAAAAAAAAAAAAAAAAGCAAGGTTAGAGTCGTTCATGCAGCACTGCTCTTTTAGGTTTTTGTTCAGAACAAGCCTCTGAACCATATATATACAAATGCATAACTGACTATCGCCTAAGGACACACCAAAAGAGGTGAGATATCATTCCTTCATCATTAAATACTATGTTTTGTGGGGCGCCTGGGTGGCTCAGTCGGCTGAGCGTCTGACTTCGGCTCAGGTCATGATGTCGCGGTTTGTGGGTTCAAGCCCTGTGTTGGGCTCTGTGCTGACAGCTCAGAGCCTGGACCCTGCTTTGGATTCTCCCTCTCTCTCTGTCGCCCCCACCCCCCCGCCCCCACACTCTGTCTCTCTCTCCTTCAAAAATAAATAAATATTTTAAAAAAATTTTTAAATACTATGTTTCGCTTAATATTTAACATATCTAATGACTATTTCCCCACTAACATAAAATTAATGGAAGTATAATCCAGTGCACTACATTAACTTATTCAACAAACATTAATGATCAGTGATTCAACAAACATTTTCTCCTCATTGCAAGACCTATAAAGAGCGCTAGGTATGGAGTTTGAACAAAACAGGACAAATAGATCTCTAATGCCATGGAGTTTACCAAGTTACTTTCAGGGAATACCACCTAGAAGAAATTCTTGTGCCTATGGAGTGCAACTATTCAGTCAACAACAGGGTATGGAAAATTGCCTATGTCGGAGTGCCTGGGTGGCTCAGTTGGGTAAGTGTCTGACTTCTGCTCAGGTCATGATCTCACAGTTCCTGAGTTTGAGCCCCACATCAGGATCTCTGCTGTCAGCACAGAGCCCGCTTCAGATCTTCTGTCCCCCTCTCTTTCTGTACCTCCCTTCCTCTCTCTCTTAAAATAAATAAACATTAAAAAAAGAAAAAAGAAAATTGCTTATGTTAAATGCATAATGCTGAGGTCTGCAGTATCACTGCCAAACACCTATTTCTATTTTTTTAATACAAAGAAATGCTACAGTGAAATATACCACATGCAAAATATTAAAAAATGATCATGACCATTTTCCTCTGATGTACCAACAAATATTTTGGAAGAAGGAACTAAAAAAGCCATATTTTGTTTCAGATCAAATAAAAAAGATTTGAACAGATAAATGTATATATACACTTTTTTCAAAGATTCTTCAAGTTAATTTTGCAAACATCCTCATTTTGTCTACTAAATTTCCAACCATTCATTGACTCTTGTATATCAGTGTCACAGGAGCACATAATAAATATTGGAACGTCTGGATTCCAAATAAACACACTTGGATTTTAAAAAGGGCTTAATGGATATACTTTATTAAAATGGTGTTTTGAACACTGAGATATATGATTTAAGTCTGCTCACAATTACTCTAATACATACATTTAAAAGAATGGTCAAAGCAGCAATCATATCAACTCACTGGGAAAAGCACAAAGTACACCCAAGCAGCACTTTGGTTAAATTATAAAACGATGTACACAAGAGCACTTCAGCAGAAATTAAATTAATTCAGAACACATTAAGCTGCTAAATTTTGTACTGGCATCCAGTGGTAGAACCATGGTAGAATTTCATGGTTTCACAGCCCGGAACACTCAGTTGACCATCACTGGACCATTTCAACCATCTAACAACCAGTGGGAGCTGCCATAGTCAGTCAGTCTCATTCCAGATGCCAAAAGCAACAGGCAGGTCATCACATTTGGCTTCTAAAGACATGACATTTTATTTCTGCTGAGGTCATCCAGATAAGTGAATCTCATGAATACAATAAAATGTAATCCAACCAAAATTTTATGTCGCTTTCCACAGACAAGGGTATGTGAACAACTGAAATGCTAAATTCAAACCCATGTTTGTATTTAACTGTTTGATGCTAAACTTTAACCATTCCTTCCCCTCACCCTGCCTTGGCTCATTTTCTTACTATCATATTACCATGAAATAAATCCTCTTCCTTTCTTAGAAAGGAAACTAAATGTCCTTTCTGATATTGAGGAGTTCACATAGGCCTAATCATTCTCTGCCAGGATTCTTAGACAAAAAAGAATCAAATTCCACTTTGAAAACATAATTTCTATTTAGATTATGTGCTAATAATTCTTCAATGCAAGTAATTTTTTTTTTATTTTGGAACTTGAGAAAAGTTCACATCGTAGAGTATAGAGATTCTAAACTGATCCCTTCAAAACTAATTTTTTTCAGAAAAAAATGCATAAGACTTTGAAGCACTTCAGAAACACAAAAATCTGCAACAAATGAACAGTTGATAGAGAGCAGGACGGCATTTACTTGTGAATATACAAGGTACTTAAGAACTTATACTTGTGAAAAATCACAATGATTTTAAGCATATTTTGCCAAATAAATGTTGGCAAATAGTTTGGCAACACGTTTTATAAAGATGATTTATGTACTACACATAAATGAAAGGCAAACATAAATTACAATGGATTTAAATTTAATTACATTAATATAATCTGCATTATACCTATACCCACATGTTAATAACCACATAGCAAATTCACAGTTATAACCAGAAGACTATATTTAGAACAGTTCTTTTTTTTCACTACTGTTTGCATAATTCCTTGTAATAGGCCTAGAAGCTGAAAACATGTAAGCTTATTATCTTTTGTGGATTATAATAATCTACAAATGATACTTTAACCTTGTGGCTTGAAAAACAAACACCAATATGTTTTTATGCTTAAGAAAAGTTGACTGATTTCTGCTTTTTGGGTAAAGCAGAGCAAAGCCCACCCCAGACCAAGGCTGACACAGCCCTACAAATTTGTCTTTGTAAACCTGGCAATCCACCTCGGTGAATCAGTGACTTCTGAGCTTGACGACATCACTCCCACTCTCAGTTTTTAAAGTAAAAGAGAGGAATAGTAATGTGAAGAATTCAAATCAGAAATGAAACCTACATTTTCAGAATGTCATTTTGTGCTTTAGAGTTTTCGTCTGCTTGTTACTTCATAAGTTCTCCATACTCCTAAATGACGCTTCTACATTTAGGTTCCGGGACCTAACTCAGCAAGAACAAGAAAGTTTTCCAGCTTTCTTAGCCTACTTTTGGTTCCTCACTTCCCAGACAATGAACAGAAGACTGTTTTCTTTCCTGTAATGTTCTTCACTTTTCACTAAGCTTCCTTGAAAATAAAAAAAAAAAATTCAAATATTTCTTTGTCACCTTTTTTATCAAAAGAAAATTCCTGATTAATATATGCAGGAAAACTCAAGATTTATTTTCTTCCATTCCCAAAAAGGTGAGAAGATGTGAATATTTATATTGGGCCCTCTTCCTTCTAACAAACCTTTAAATAAAACATAAAGACAGAAAAAAAACTCAACCATGAAAACCCAAAGTGGAAGGAATAGACTATATCAACTTGACCTTCTTGGTTTCTTTTTTTGTTGTTGGTTTCTACAACAAAACTCCACGCCATTCTTAACACTCAGCATTTTTCTCACATCCTATTATTTTATTTGCACATTACCTAGAGCAATGTAGCTTCAACATGCTAGTCTGCTTCTGTGTTTTCTGCATAATTTACCTGCCATAAAATATCTCTGCCATTTTCAATCTATTTCTTCACCTGCCAATAACCATTTGTTCTCCACTATAAAGCTGTCCTCCGTCTGTCAAGAGCCCTTGCGATAAACATATTAATAATTTAAATCTCACTGGTGAAGGAGCTATGCAGGATTGTTCCCTTTAATTCTCTATTACTCCAAAATTTACATATGTACATACCCCCACACATATAACAAACTTACATTGTCTGCAAAATAAACTGCAGATATAATTTCAAACACGCATGTAGAGATTCACATTTTAACAGCAAACTTACATGCAGATATAAAGTAGAGTTTTACATTCCTAAATTACATTAGCAAGCTGAAATATAGAATGCTTTAACGTTTTAGATTTATTCTTTGCTTTGAATCTTAGAAAGAAGCAAAAAGGAGACATATACCTCACGCTATCTCTCTCCTATTATCAGACAATGTGGTATTATTTTTACTGACAAATTATCCAACTTGCTTATTCTATACAAAAGGTGATATAAACATACTACATATAAAACACAAAACACAGAGTTAAAGATAACAAATGGAAACTTCATACAAAATACTGGATACCATCAGTATTTAAGTTTGTATGGCTTTGACCAAAAGATTCGGCCTGTGCATACTCTTTTGATATAAAGAAGTAGTCTATGTATCTATATAACATTCTTAGCTACAGAAAAAGAGGCAATGAAGGGGGTTGGGGGGGAAGGGGGAAGACCAAGTGACACAGCTGACATTCATAACTGCACTGTTGTAAATATGCATACAATTTAGCAGCGCCATATTATCTGAATTAATTTCTTTTGCATTGTGAAATTTACCAGTAAGTGGTCCAGAATACAAAATATAGTCACACAGAACTCTGTTTTCACACTTACTCCTTGGTAGAACTATTGAAAATAAACACTTGCAGCTAACACATTGCAGAGCCGTCAAAATATCTACTAGTTTTGAAGAACTTGAAGGCAAGAATCTGTTCAAATGAAGAAAGAACAGAAATGATCAGACGAAACTCGTAGCTGCCTAAGAGTTTTAAAAATTAGAAATTTAACATTCAGCAAGTGCGTCAGAACCACTTTTCATTTGCTCACTCAACTTAAAGATTCACCACAGTTGAATTACACATATATTTATACTGAGTATGTACAGTTGAACATAAATATGAGTTATTAATGAAAAACTACTATGTAAATGGTTACTTAGTTTACACTGACTTGTGTACTGATCTAGTGAGTCACAGAGGCATCCAGGCACAGCTGACTTGTTTGATTTAGTAAGTTTCTTGACATACTCAGTGAAAAACTGTTTCACAGAAATTCAAAGTCCCAGCAAGCAGTCACGCCCATCGTCCACTGGAGGCAAAGCTTCTGCTGAATGAGAAGTTGATTTTAGAGCTCTTGTATTTCCCCCAGGCACCAAAAGGCACTACTACTGCAGTACTGTTATCTTCAGTACCAAACTGTATTGCCTGCAAGGTTTGGCAGGAAGGAAGAGAAAAACACAGGAAATCAGAGTCTGTACAAAGAGAAATAATTGTTCCTCTAGAAGGCTATAAACTCATTCAAAATACAGTTACTGGGGCGCCTGGTGGCTCAGTTGGTTACGCATCTGACTTTGGCTCAGGTCATGCTCTCACAGTTCGTGAGTTCAAGCCCTGCATCAGGCTCCATGCTGTCAGTGCAAAGCCTGCTTCGGATCTCTCTACCCCTCCCCTGCTGTTTCTCTCTCTCTGTTAAATTTTTTAAAAATGCGGTTACTAACCCAGATACTTCACAATGGTTTATGATTCATTCAACATGTATCAAGGTCCACACAGTTTATTAGATTGCACATAGAATAACAGATGATCCTGCCCCAAACAACCATATTAACTATATCCCACTGTAGCAATTTTAGCAACAGAAATACCAAAAGGACTAAGGTACAAGATATACAGCTCTTGAAGAAAAATATAAAACATTAAGCACAGGGACTAATACAAGGTAAGAATTCAGTGTTAGCTTTTACCTGGCAATTCTGCTTCTAGGAGTTTAGCTTAAAAATTAATATCCTAAGGAAATGGATGTGTATAAGATATAATGACAATAAAGTTTATTATGCTCCCTACAAAATGGAAAAGTGGCATAAACTAAATTTTCCTACAGTAGGAGAATTATAAATCAATTTTAGGGACTAATTCAAACAGGAAATGACATAGTCAGCATTGTAAGAAGTGCTTGGGATTATATTCAACAGCAAATGTATTTTAAAAGAATTCATAGCCTGAGGCCAAAACTGTGAAGGAAAGGGTTGATTAAAAATATCTGATATAAAAAGCATCAAAATATAAAAAAGTTTTACAAACAAATTGAAAGACAAAAAATATATATACTTAACATATAGGAGGTTTTTAGAATAACCATGAAAAAGACAAACATGTCTGTAAAAGAATGGAAAACAGCTATCCACAGACAAGAAATACAATGGCTAACAAACCTGTGCAAATGGTTAGTTTCACTAACAAAGAAAAAAGATGCAAACCAAAAACATTAAAATTTTATTTTATTTTTTTACCTATCAAATTGGCAAAAAACTATGACAAGAATTTGGAGAAACAAACTTTATAAACATGATAGAGAAAAGTGTAAATTGGAGTATCATTTCTGGAGGGCAATTTGGCAAACTTAGTAAAAGTTTTAGATGGAGCGCCAGGGTGGCTTGGTCGGTTAAGCATTCGATTCTTGATTTCCACTCAGGTCATGATCTCACGGTTTGTGGGTTTGAGCCCCAAGTCAGGCTCTGCACTGCTGTGGAGTCTGCTTGGGGTTCTTTCTCTCCCCGTCTCCATCTTTCTCTGCCCCTCTCCCTCTCAAAATAAATAAATAAACTTAAAAAAAAAAAAAAGCTTTAGAATACATTGTATTCTTTTTGCCTAGCGATTTTAAGAACTTCACCTGAGAAAATAATACATGAAGGAAGCAGATATGCACAGAGATACAATAAGGTTTATACGGTGCTTCCCCCCCCACCCCCCATAAGATGGAAAAGTGAACATAAACTAAATTTGCTGATTAGGGGAACTAGTAAATGAATTATGGCACACAAATATAGTGGAATACCACAGAGTCATTAAAATATCACTACCCATGTGAATGAGAACACATGTATCTCAAAACAGGTAGGTGAAATTAGGAGAGAAGTGATCATCCATGGAATTGGGCCCATTTCTTTAATCTCATGAACACACATAGTAACCAAGAGAATAATTCATGCTCACCCGTCTATTTTCATGCAAATAAAAGTAAGGTATTTTTAAGTAATGTTTCATGTCTTAATTACAAATATTAGCACATAAAAGTTTGGGCTAAATATGCCTTCCTGGTTGCAAATGTAAGAATTGGGAAATGTAAAAAATAGCTGTTAAATTAAAGCATATCTCTAATGATTAAGCAATGGCTATAACTTAAAAGAGCTATTGATCCAAACAGAATATTAAACAGCACATGGAAATTTTGCATTTTCTTCATTGGGTAATACTGGATATTCCCAGTTTTAGCTCTGACACACTAACACATAACCTATCCATATACCTTTTTAAATTTTTTTTTTTTCACACACCCATTTTTAAAAACCAGAAGTTGCCTATGCTATAGTGTTCTTATACTGGATATTTATTTGGAACAGTTTAGCTTGGTCCAATGGTTGAATTCAGAAGCTTAACTGGGTGGGTTTGAAGCCCAGTTCCACAACTTGATGGTTTTGTGATCTTGAATAAGTTACTTAACTTCTCAGCTTCTGTGCCTCAGTTTTCCTCATCTGTGATAAGGGATAATACTAGCTCTAGCCTCAGAAGGTTGCTGTGAAGATTGCATGAGTTAAATATGTATGAACAGAAGAGTGTCTGACACATACTGATATTACTATTAACTATTATTATAATTTACTGCTGCTATTACTATCTTTTCCAGATGTGTACAAATCCAAAAAATAAACATAGCACATTCCTTGGCATACTAGTTTTACTTAACTATTTGGGAGAATTGTAAAAAAAAATTTAAATTGGAAATATTATGGAGTCAAGTGTAACATTCATTGTAATACTCAGGCTAAAACACGAAATTTCAAAGAAATCTCAAGCCTGTGGCAGCCCCTCCAGGCTGCACCAAGACCTGCATCTGGGTTGTTCTTTCCTCCTCTCCCCCACCACCCACAACTGGGACTTTCTAGCAGAAGCTTTGCTGTGTCACCTGTTCAATCACTGCATGGGCTGCTTCGTTGGGATCATGGCACTGATTGACAAAGTCACAAATCTCTTGACTGTTCACCATGAAGTTAATTCCATCTGTAGTGAGGACCAGGAAGCTGTCATCAGCGTGATGGAGCTGCAATCAGAACCAAATGCATAGACTCAGTCTTTGAATAACCTTCAAAATCCACAAAATTTTTTTTGTTTGCTGAGTGGTCATCTGTGTTTAAAAGCTTCACATTGAAGGGGCGCCTGGATGGCTCAGCTGGTTAAGCATCCGACTCTTGGTTTGGGTGCAGGTCATGATCTCACGCCTGGGGGGCCGTTCACGCCCTGCATCACGCTCTGCGCCAACAGCGCAGAGTCTGCTTGGGACTCTCTGTCTCCCTCTCTCTCTGTCCCTCCCTTGCTCACGTGCTCTTTCTCTGTCCAAAAAATAAACATTTTTTAAAAAAAGCTTCACAGTGAAAATGGAAGGCCTATAATTTGGACAAAATTAGCAACATTTAGCATCAACCACCAGGGACAAACCTAACGTTTACTTAGTATCACCACAAAGGAAGAAGCTAGATAGCCAAACGATGAGAGACAGCACATTGTAATGGTTGGGAGCACTATCTCTGGAGCCAGGCTCCCTGGATTTGAAATCTGCCTCTACTTTTTGGCCGGGCAAACACAGGTAAATTCACCCATGCTCTAGAGTTGTTTTCTCTGTAAAATGGGGTGGTGGTAGCTATCCTGAACAGAGCCTGGCACAGAGTAAACCCTATGTAAGTATCTGTTTGACAAAATGAATACAAGTGAACTAACTAGAAGACAAGGAATCATTCAATTAACAATCATTCTCTGCCATTATTGGGAGCCTACACTATACTGTGCTAGGTACTAGCACATGCAGAGAGGGGAGTGTCAGCTCACAACTGGGTGTGTGTTAGGGGAAGTGTAGTGTAATGGAGGCACTGATTAGTAGCATACAAAAGATGTCAGAGAAACAGAGGTGGGGCGATTATTTCATTTGGTGGAAAAGGGAAGTGAGGGTCACATTCCAAGTGGTGGTGACTGGATGATCACGTGTAGGGGAGGAAGGGCAGTAGAGCCATTCTACCAGGTGAATTCCATTGCAGAGTGAAGCAAAACCAAACCTCACTTCATCGTACAGTAGGCCAGTATCTTATTTTATTTGAAAAGTTCATCTATCCTTCCATAAACTGCTCCTTTTAAAAGCCATGTTGGGGGGGTGGTGCCTGGTGGCTCAGTCGGTTAAGCCTCCGACTTTGGCTCAGGTCATGATCTGGCGGTTCGTGAGATCGGGCCCCACATTGGGTTCTGTGCTGACAGCATGACAATCCTACTTCAGATTCTGTGTCTCTGTCTCTCTGCCCCTCCCCTGCTCATGCTCTGTCTCTCTCTCTCTCTCTCTCTCAAAAATAAATAAACATTGGGGCGCCTGGGTGGCTCAGTCAGTTAAACGTCCGACTTCGGTTCAGGTCATGATCTCACGGTCCATGGGTTCCAGCCCCGCGTAGGGCTCTATGCTGACAGCTCAGAGCCTGGAGCCTGTTTCAGATTCTGTGTCTCCCTCTTTCTCTGACCCTCCCCTGTTCATGCTCTCTCTCTGTCTCAAAAATAAATAAATGTTAAAAATAAATTAAATAAATAAATAAATAAATAAACATTAAAACAATTAAAAATAAATAAATAAATTAAAATAAATTAAAATAAAACAAGTCATGTTGGTCAGGGGGCACCTGGTGGCTCAGTTGATTAAGTGTCTGACTCTTGATTTCAGCTCAGGTCACGATCTCATGGTTTGTGAGATGGAGCCCTAGCTGGGGTTCTGAGCTGACAGCACTGAGCCTGCTTGGGATTCTCTCTCTCCCTCTCTCTCTGCCCCTCCTCCCCACACACACTTGCTCTCTCTCTCTCTCTCAAAATAAATGAATAAGTTAAAAAAAAAAAGTCATGTGGCTGCAATTAACAGCCACATGACTATGGCTTTCTTTCTTTCTAAGAAAGCCTGTAGCTGGGAACAATCCTGCATCCATTCTTTGCATACGTATCAAATGTTTGCAGGTTCTTCGTTACCTTGACCCTCTTTGTTTCTGGTTCTGCTATCACACCGCTGGTTTTAAGATCCAAATCTCCAAGACTCCTTGTCATTGCAAGTCTGCCATTCACATGAGGCTGTCCCAAACTATTCCAAGCCACAAAGCCACCACATTTCTTGATCCTGGTCCAAGAAAAAAAAAAGGCTATGACATGATACCCCAGGAACGAAGGCATGGTTAAACTTAAGATGAAATCAGTTTAAAATTCGAGGTTACATTTCTATCTTTAACTATATAAACATGATCTTCACAGAATGATCAGTGGAGATGGTACCTTTCTTTTTCATCTTTTCTTTCTGGAGTATGGTCAATGGTCAGCTTCATGGATTTTCCTTTTCTACACAAAATAGCCCTGCTGTCCCCAACACTGGCTACAACCAGCTCAATACCATCTCTCAACAGGGCTACCGTTGCAGTAGTCCCAGAAGTCAGAAGGGTTGCTGCAAACAGTATTAAAAAGAGGGTAAGTCAGTGACAGTCAAATGATTGGATATGGAATTTTTATTACAAAATAAAACACAGGCATGTTAAACTAACACTGAAATGTATCATTCTAACTTAACTAGAGGTATGCAAATAAAATGCAAATGAACTATGTAAGTAAGAGCATGCAGAGAAAGAAGTATTTAATTCAGTAACAAGGCTCCATGCAAACAGAAAAAGTTGCTAACCTAATTTGGTAAAAAGTGCATCACTGTCTCCAAATGGCCTCTATATAAAGTAAAACTGACTTGAACATATAATAATTATGACAGCCTGTGTCTACGTCAGCTGTCAGAATTAAAAGTATTTTAATGAGACTGGTTAATACAGCAGGATGACTTTTAGGTATGAGCCCATTCAGGCAAGCTGACTTTTCTATAATCTATGCACTCAGAAGATTTTCTCTTCCATTTCTTACTCCTATCCTGTGAAAGTATTACCGGTTAATAAGCTAAGCAAGAATGCCAAGGGCATACCATCTGCTCTTAAAGTGCTGTATTTTATATTCTTTCCTTTTACAATGGTTCTAATATTATAAATGTTCACCAAAAAAAATCCTAAAACAGTTAAAGGTTCACATTCTTTTCTACTTATCTTTGTCCTTCCCACACATGAAACAAAGTTACAGCCATCATTATATTAGGAAAGTATGGGAGGGTGGAGAATGAAGTTCATTCTAGCTTCCCATTTGCTTCCTTGGAGTTCACATTTAATTTTCCCTGACCAAAATCAAAATTAAATGTTACTTGGCCTGAGGTCGTCACTGTTTCCTTCATCCAGTCCAAACTGCATTTTTGCATCTTTCTTTGATTTATTCGAACAGTGTCTGCCCTACTTTCTTTATCATTTGTTACAAATTTTGAAGGTGCATTGAGCCTTGCCAAAAGTGAGAATAAGGGAAAAGTGAAATTAAGGGCTAAAAAGTAAAGCATACTGGAAGAAACTGAAAAAGACAACTTATTTAAAGCAGGTATTATCTCCAATAACATGGTTAATTCTTTACAGCATCTACATAAAATACTCAGGTGATCATCCAAAGATGTCTTCTACAAAAGTAGGTTTAGGAAAAATGAAGTGCTACTGATTTGACTGAATAAGGCTCAATCTTACCAATTTTTTTTTTCAAAAAGACAATTTAAAAAATTTCATCAGTAATGCATTTTGGAAGGATATATATACTTATATACATATATATTTATTCCAATTGGTATATTAAAATGCCTGCTTTAATCAGAGAAGTAAAATGGAAAAAACATTAATAAACCCTACTTAATCTTTTATATCCATGCTCAATCTACTTTCTCGAGAAATAGCATTTATAGTTGCACTATATTCCCATTTATCTTTTGATTTTGGAACTGTTGTGCAAGGTAATATCTCTGCAATGCTAAAACATATTACATATTTGTCACTGTATAACGTAAATGTCTTAGCATAAGTATCAGTGATGTTTACATTATAAAAGTTAACTTCTGAGTTTCCCAAAACATTATGTGATGGAATCTTCACAGTTTCACTACTGTGATTTTTTTCCAATGATGGGAAGAGCCAGGAAGAGAACACAGGCATTTACTTAGATGCTACCTGTCCAGGGAACTTAGTATTCCTTTCCTTTGTCTAAATGGTCAGCAGCAGCTGTTTTAAAAAGTGGTTTTTAATTAGTTACATCAAAAGAGTTAAAATTTCATAAATAAAAACTTCCAAGTTTAGCTGTTTAGGATTCTACTGTAATTCATGGCTCTGCCCCCTAGGAATTTAAAAGAGCTTGATTTTAAGGGCACCTGGGTGGCTCAGTTGATTGAGCATGCTCAGGTCATGATCTCACAACTCGTGAGTTCGAGCCCTACATTGGGCTGTCTGCTGTCCGCACGGAGCCACCTTCAGATCCTCTGTCCCCCTCTCTTTCCGTCCCTCCACTGCTCTCTCTCTCTCTCTCTCACACACACACACAAATAAAAGAGCTTGAGTTTTTACCATCCCATCTTTACAGTTCCAAAATCCCAGATTTATGGGAAAGTTTTCAAAACTGACTGTTGATTCTGGCTTGCTAAGCATCTAAGAAGTAAATATTAAATAAGCATTTATTTAATTTAACATTTAACATGGAAGTAAAAAGTCTCACTTTTGCCCTAACAACAGAACTATGAAACTAAGACATCTGTCAATAAGGTCTTAACACTCACTGGACATTTCCTACTGCAAGTCATCTCAACTAATGGGACAGAGAGGATGTGGGAACCTTCCAGTAGTCCAGGCTAGGAACCGCTGGACTCCTTCACCTGGGACAAAATTAAGCAGATCTCTCTTTCCACTGAAGCCCAGCATATAGTGTCCACGGGCTCCAGGTCTAGAGCTGCTGACCGGGCACAGTTCTCTGCCACAAATAACACGCACAGAGGCAAATAGGAAATTCACCCAGGAATTGTGCTCAAACATTACAAACCTGCAACACAGGGGAGGACAGAGAAAGAGCTGCAAAATAAGGGCAAGGGTTTTATTTTGGTAGAAATTTCACTAGCAAATTATATGATATTCCAGGAGATGCCAAATCAGCGATTCCAAGACTCAGTTTGTCTAAATTGATGGTATTTTGTAGTTGAGTCTATTTTTTCATCAGAGTAAAACTTCTCAGTTTTACAGCTTCCCAAGGCAGGAAAAACTATATACAAACACATGTATGCAAAACACATATGTTGTATAACACAGTCACACATCTATATACTCATTCTCTCTCTCTCTCTCTCTCTCTCTCTCTCTCTCTCACACACACACACACACACACACACACACACGCACACACACACACACACTTCAACAGTCCTGAAAAGTAAATCAGTACTTTTGCTGAGTTGAAAAAAAACAAAACAAAACAAAAAACCTGTCAATTTGTTTTGTGCTAATATCAGAACGGTCCCAATAACTAACAGGAAAATTCATGGGAATAGCAGTGAATAATTTGATTCTGACAATTTAGAGAGGATGTGAACTACAGTATACCACCAAATTAACTGGGATTTAAATTTGTATCAGGAAGGAATCAAAGCACCTCCTATACCAAGATACAAGAAGTACCATATTTGTTAATGAGGCTTGATGCATTGTTTTGGAATAGAATGATTAATTAAAATTCATTGTTTAAATATAGGCTAGTGAGGCTCTTGAGTGCTAATGCATATTTATAAGTTCATGTAATTCATAAAATGGGTATTTCTGCAGCTCTCTCTTTTCCCCGGTGTTGCAGGTCGATATATCAAAAGAAAAATGATCAAGATTTTGAATGGCAACATAAGAGTAAAAGCTGTACTTTTCAAAGTATAACCCCCCTGGCAATTACTGTTTTATTGTGTAAACAATTATCTGTATAAACCAATACACTTTCAATATTTATTAAACATGGGTGTTCTGGACATGTATGACTCACGAACACCAAAATCAAAGTAATGAGCTGAAGCAGTAACAGCACTGTAAGTATCTCTTCCACATTGTCCCTATTGTTTTTCCTTTTGGCTGCCCTCAGTGTGAGAAGGGTAGTCAAAAAACCGCCTTTCTAACACTGGTTATTTTGTAGAGATCAGATAATGTGAAGAGCATGGAAGTTTCCAGTGGAACTCATGATGCTATCACCAACATCTCACACTCTGAAATCAGAGCAAGACTTCTCTTTCTGATTCATTTGTCTCTTGGGGAGCTTTGCAGCTTTCAAACCTTATGCAATCTAGAAACCCTTGGAAGAGTTTATAGGACATACAATATATAATCTTAGTTTTCTACCATCCCATTTGTTTTAAGTGATAGTTTGTTCATAAACAGTAGAGTAATGGGATATCATTTGAATTTACTGCCTGGTTTCATTAATTGTAATAATATATATAACTGGCATGAATTATAAAACATTTAAAGACGATGATGAAATTAGCTTCATAAATAAGAGTGATTTCAAAATGTGTCAACAACAAATCAATAAAAAGAGCCAGCAACTTTGTAAGGTCAAGATTCTTGCAGTTTCTTCACAGGTGGCACTCTGATTTTATTCTCCTCAAACCACCCCACTTTAAACTGAAATAGTAACTTTTTTTTTTAATTTTTTTAATGCTTATTATTTTTGAGATAGAGACAGAGACCAAGCAGGGAAGGGGCAGAGAGAGAGGGAGACACAGAATCAGAAGCAGGCTCCAGGTTCTGAGCTGTCAGCACAGAGCCCGATGCGGGGCTCGAACTCACAGACTGCGAGATCATGACCTGAGCCAAGGTCAGCCGCCCAACTGACTGAGCCACCCAGGCGCCCCGAAATAGTAACTATTTTAAATGCTAATGGGATAATTGGAAGCACTTTATGCAGATGTGACAGCTTTGGACCAAAATCTTGAAAAGAGGAAAATGTTTTACGTTCACTTTATTTCTTTTACTTCCCCTCAAGAACGCTAATATAGTACAATTGAGGGGTACTTCTCCCATTTATACCCCCAAATTCCACCATTAGTGATTCATCCCTAGGTTTTAACCTGTCTCTTTTCAGGCTCCCCCTACTTAAAATTCAAATCCACCCAGGAGTGATAATTCATTAAAACATATATGTTATATTAATAATTTGGTTAAATCGGCTCCAGGATAATCAAAGAATAAATTATAATAACTTTGGTGAGTGGGGTGCCTGAATGGCTCAGTTGCTTAAGCATCTGACTTGGGCTCAGGTCACGATCTCATGGTTGGTGACTTCAAGACCTGCATTGGGCTCTGTGCTGACAGGTCAGAGACTGGAGCCTGCTTGTGATTCTGTATCTCCCTCTCTCTCTGCCCCTTCCCCTCACACTCTGTCTTTGTCAAAAAAAAAAAAAAAAAAAAAAAAGAATAAACATTAAAAAATACTTTAAAACATAACTTTGGTGAGAAAGAGCAGGCATGAAGATCAGTTCAGTCCAAATAATCATTGAGTGCCTTCCAGATTCTGTACAGTGTGTTTGTTGAGCACTGGAGATTCAAAATGAGTAAGCCATGGTCCCTACCTTTAAGCTGCTCACTGGAAGGGTTCAAGGACAGGAAATGGGACTGATGCTGATAGAAAAGGTAAAAGCAACTGGAGGGGGCAAACTGCACTTACTTCACCATTTTATTTAACTAGCCCTGGGTCCTAATATAACTTTGCTAAAAGGAATATTATCCACTCTTATAATACTGGTACCGCTTCAGTTCTTACTAAAAACCAAAACTAAAGTGTTTTAAAGTTAAAGAATAACTTTGAAATCTGAAACGAGGTATGTTCTTCTAATACACAAATTGAAAAGTTAAACAACTTACAGCGTTCTGTCTTTCAGTGGTTTTAACATATTTGATAAAACGGGCCCCAAATATCAAAAGGCAATTTTTAGCAAGGTTGAAACCTTGACAACTTACTACGAATAAATCTCAAAGTTGTTTTCAAAATACTTATTTAAACACACACACACACACACCAAGTGATCTATAGGAATACATATAAAACGAGATTTAAGAACAACAATGTCACAGTAGACCCCTTTCTTTTAGCAGCACACTAGGTATCATTCTGTTGTGCCCCATTATACTTGCAAACAAGTAAATGGCCATTAAACAAAAGTAAATTTTAAAATATCTTATGAAAGGTCTGAGATCATTAACTCAAAGCATAGGATGGATGAACTCAGTTAAATAAATACAGTTTAAATTTCTTATTCAGAATTATATTTTTATGATTAATTTCTTTGCACAACTGTTTATGAGTAAGGCACCTTTAGAAAGTTTCTTTTAAGGTAGGCAAGTTAAACAAATTCTTTCCCTAAGTTCAAAATGCTCTTTAATTATATTTATTATTTAATAAATGAGAGGGCTCCTCTCATCTTTTGCACCGAATCTATCAGTTTTAAGCATCTTTGTCAATTAGATCCTTCATAGAAGGGCTGACTGCACCCATAAAGGGTTAATGTTTTGACTGTGGGCCACATTCCCAGGATAAACTTGTCTGCCTCTGAAAACCTTGCCCAGCAGGCTACCTGTTTACAGAACATTCAGGATACCCACTTGCACTACAGCCAGCAAACATTGTGGTGTGAGATACAGCCAACCTGGTAATGGATGAAACAAAGGCACACCAATATTCAGAGTTATAAAGATAAAACTATAACTGTTTTAATGTTCTCTCACACGTTGTTATCCGTCAGGGACAAGAGCTAAATCTTCTACCTAAAATGTACCTTCTCTCAACCTCTCTTTTCAAAAGTAAGGAGCCAGCTGGAAGGGAAAAAGTCCAAAGGCATGAAGAAGAGCAAATGGGCCAAGTCAATCTACCAATGAGAAAATAAATCTCTGAACAAAGAGAGTGGAATCTAATGCTTTTCCAAGAAGTACGATGATGGTAAGGTTCTCAAAAAAGGGCAGGAAAAATCTCGTAAGATGGCAAATAGAGCCATCCTAGTCATCTTCTGTACGCTTTATCAATAAACATGCCCATGAGAGAGGCCACTGTGGGTGCCAGGAAAATCCCAGCCCTCACTCTGCAACTGGCCTTATCTGCAATTTGAGGAGAATTTCCATCCCTATGCTCTCTCACTGAAAATTGTGAAATGTTATTTCTATGATGCTTTGACTTCCTTTAAATAAAAAGATGAACCAAACACTGATTAATATTGCATGATTCGCTTTCAAATCAGTTATGAGGTCTGTATGTGTACATTTACATGATCACTGCAGAAGTTTTCAAGATTATCTTTATGAGCAAAAGATTTTAGGGCCAGCTAACTAGAAAACTCTAGCTACATTTTTCTGAATGCTTTTGATAAATTTAGTCAAAATCAGAAACATTTTACTTTCCAAATTTAAGGATAGCACACAAACTTTAAATTGAGCTGACATGCCCTTGTGTTTAACAGATAAAAACAAAAATATCACTATTTACCACAAAGCTGCAAGAGCAGGCTTTTTCAGAAGTGGGAGAGGGGCACCTGGGTGGCTCAGTTGGCTAAGCATCTGACTTTGGCTCAGGTCATAGTCTTGCAGTTTGTGAGTTCGAGCCCTGTGTCCAGCTTTGTGCTGACAGCTCAGAACCTGAAGCCTGCTTCAGATTCTGTGTCTCCTCTCTCTCTGCCCCTCCCTGCTCATGTTCTGTTTCTCTCTCTCTCTCAAAAAATGAATAAGCATTAAAATAAAAAAGTGGGAGAACACAGATCTTTCTTCTAATTAAAGAAAGTAGTGCATATTAGCCATTGTCTTTTCTTATTTAGGACCAGTTAGTAATTTTTTCTTATCTTCTACCTGGCTAAACAAGACTACCCAATAATGTATTTCAGTACTTGCTCATCAGATTCATCTAAAAAAACAAAAACAGTAAACCCTCTCATAGTATGGACCTTTTATCCATAAAAAGAGCAAATTTTAAAAATCTTAAATCTTTTTAAAATTTAAATTCAATATCAGAACCATTTTAGAGCTTCAATTTTTGAAAATGTCTCCAATATACTTCATTTAAAAGTGAGGTGCTAACATTACCTTGGATTCCAAACAGCATTTAAATTTATCCCTTATATAAAATCACGTTCAACATAAGCATCCTTACAAATAAATTTACATTAAAATTCCCACCCCTAAAGGGCTTAAGTTGTTTCCTCTGTACTAGACATTCCCCAGGCCCCTACAGAATGTGATTGTTTTACTTACCATCAGCAGACAGGTGGGCATGCCTTGCAAAGGCTTTATCTATTTCTAGAAAAGCCAAGGTCAACACAGTTTCCAAGTTCTTCTCCTTAGGAAGCAAATCCCTTGGTGGGGAGAAAAAAAGAGTCCCAAAGAATCATTTTTTAATAGGTTTCTCTTCTTCCTCTAGCTAGCTGGCTAGCTATTATTCCATATAAGGGACCTTAATGGTTCACCTTTCAGATGGACTCTTAAAATCCACAGATTAACAAATCAAATTAGGAAATAACTAAGTACAGACATAAGCCTTTAAGAACGGTAAAATATAAGTCCAAGTCTTAATCCTTAAAAGATTAATCTAATCCTCTCTATCCACAACCCTGAGAGGTCAAGAGTTCTTTCATATTAAATTAAGCCACGGAGTTCAACATATGAATAAATCAACTGATGAACAGCATGAATAACTAAACACAGGAAGACAAGAAATAGTCACATGTTCTCCCCCTTTTATTTTTTTTTTTAACTTTTTTTTTTCAACGTTTATTTATTTTTGGGACAGAGAGAGACAGAGCATGAACGGGGGAGGGGCAGAGAGAGAGGGAGACACAGAATCGGAAACAGGCTCCAGGCTCCGAGCCATCAGCCCAGAGCCCGACGCGGGGCTCGAACTCACGGACCGTGAGATCGTGACCTGGCTGAAGTCGGACGCTTAACCGACTGCGCCACCCAGGCGCCCCAGTTCTCCCCCTTTTAATTCAAGCAGTAGTGTGATCCCCTAAAATACATTAATAATAACTGCAATAAATAAACTATTTAAAGACCTCCAAAACAGCCTCGTTAAATGCATTTTCCTCATACTAATGCCAATCATTTAAAGCTATTCTTAACAAATATTCAAAGCTATTCATACCATTTGCAAGAATAATTACCATTTATTGAAGTACTATATGCCATGCACTGGTAGGAGTTAAGTGTTTCTCATGGCACATGAGATCATGTACTTTATGCTAACTCACTTGAAATGATCACAAATCAAGGGCTGTTGATTCTGGTCAATGGCCTCACCAGAGGAGTTGTTAAAACATACATTGCCTAGGGGCACCTGGGGGGCTCAGTCAGTTAAGCATCCGACTTCAGCTCAGGTCATGATCTCACGGTCCATGAGTTCAAGCCCCCCATTGGGCTCTCTGCTGTCAGTGTGGAGGCTGCCTCCGATCCCCTGTCCCCCTCTCTTCGGGCCTCTCTCTCTCTCAAAAATAAATAAACTTTAAAAAAAGAAACATACACTGCCGAAATGGTAATAGCCATCAACCATCAGTAATAAGTGGCATGCTTAAGCTACTGTTTGTTCTTAAAACAACACAATGGAACCACTCAAATAACTAGGTTAACAGTGAATGTTTCAGCCAAAAGCTTAAAGTTTAAACATGAAGTACAAAGCAAACTGCAAAGTGAAGAATTGAGTCATTGTACGTACATGATGCATTTCTCCATGTGGGTGTGACAGAAATCAGCGGCGGCAGGTCCTCCGTGTCCATCGTACACGGCAAAGTACAGGACCTCATCGGTCAGCTGAGCGCTGTCAAACCGGTCTTCGTTCTCTTTCCGCCTGCCAATATGCGAGGCGCAGCCTACATTTTCCAAGCTGATTTTGGGAATCGGCTTGCCATACTTAATGCTGGGCGGCAGCAGAATCGGCTCATCAATGCGGTTGTCCCAGATCCCAAAATTGTCCCAGGTGGCTGGACGCCCACTGCCATCTGGGTCAAACCGCGAACACCTAGGCTCTGAAGTGGAGCTGTGGCACGTGGGCGTCACCCGCCGGTCGTCCTGCAGAAGGCGGGAGCTCAGCAGCACTCTCCTCCTCACGTGGTTCCCGCCACTTCTGACCAAAGTAATTAAGGCAGCTGTTGACATAACTCAACTCCAGAGGACTCGGGAATGAGGGAAAGGTCGGTAGAACAATAATGGAATGTCTTCAAGAAAAATGATGCGACTGAGGACACAGAGAGAGAGAGAGAGATGCAATAGAGAGACACAGACTCCAACAGTAATTTCATATATAACTGATATATCATTGGATATTACCAACATGTAAGGCCATAAAGAATATGGCACCTAACAGCCTGCTCCTAAGAATAGCAGATCAAAAACGAACTGATTTGCCTACCCCTTTCACAGTGTTTAAATTCTATTAAAATGTGCCAATGTATATATATCATATAGAACCTGTTTCTCAAACTTTAACCTACAGTCACCTGGGGAACTTGTTCAAATGCAGGTTCTGGGGGTGCCTGGGTGGCTCAGTCAGTTACCAGTCCGACTCTTGACTTTGGCTCCGGCTGTGATCTCACCTTTTTGGGTGTTTGAGCCCCACATAGGGCTCTGTACTGACCGCATGGAGCCTGCTCGGGATTCTCTCTTTCTCCCTCTCTCTCTGCCCCTCCCCCACTTGTGCACAGCCGCACACAAATATATAAACTTAAAAAAAAAGTAAATAAAATGCAGATTCTGATTTAGTCTGTCCAGGGCGGAGCCTGAGATTCTGCATTTCAAGACAGTAAACTGCTGACCCAGCAGGCCCATACTTTGAGTAGCAACAATATAGAACACGGGTGTGAGTGAATAGTCTTCCTTCATTAACTCCATTGCTCTGAAGAAAAGGTAGGGGCAAATGTTAACAACAACAAAGTCTCTTAAGGGGGAAAGAAATAAGAAAAGTAACTGGTTAATAGAATAGTTATGACAGCTCTGTACTCAGAATGCCCAAGTTTTAGCAAAGACACAATTTAGGATCTAAATTCCATTTTCTTTGAAGATTTGTCAACTTACTAAATTTCACATACTTTATTACTATGGTTAATGTAGAATGGTTCATGCAAACACTCCCAGAGGCTCCAGGATAAGCCATTTCTGATGTGTGTGATCGCTGGGACTGAAGGGAACCACGTTTGTGACTTAAAAGCAACTGATTTATGCATTTACACTACAGCTGCAGGTTTCCTCTCTACAAGCCCAGCAGCCCAGCCCTTCCAAGTACCGCCTGCCGACTGCTGCAGCAGGAGACAGCACCTGACACTAGACTATGTTTCTTTGAAACTATTACTCTGCACCCCATTTCTGGACTCTGTCCCAAAGTTGAATCCAAAGGCCTCCCCTGGGTGTTGTCAGGGGGAATTCCTACACTCCTGAAGGAAGGGCAGTGTTTCTGGCAGTTTTCCATACAAATAAGGTCCTAAGTAAGAATTCAACTCCACAGTACTTTGTTCTGTTCCTTTACGTATTAGAAACCAACTTGAAAAGATTTTATAATGCTGGTGCAGGGTATACAGGTATTATATTATTCTCAGTTGTATGTTTGAATTATTTCACAATAAAAAGTGAACTTGAAAAACTATATCTCAGCAAAAGCACAAACAAAAACACACACACAAAGCCCAATTTGAGTGAACCCATAAGTAAATGCATTAGAGATTTCAAACAATCATTTTCAAATACATTTTTGGAAATCAGTCTAGCTCTGTATCAGAACAGCCATTACTCCTTTCATTAAATAAAACAATAGAAGGAAAGGATGAGTTTCCAAAGAGCGCCCATGATAACAGGGCCCAGTGAACAATATATGAGCCCTGCCTCCACAGAATTTAGAATAAAGATGGCCTCCCAAAGAATTAATGTATCATGAAAGACTTAGGAGACCATTCCTTCTTGGCCTTTTAGTTAGTATCTTTTAGTACAAAAGACCAAAAGTCACTTTTTTATGACAATATTAGGGGTGGAATAGACATAGTATCTCTGGTTATTAAGTATCAAAGAGAAACAACACATTATATTACCAAAAAGAAGTGTTTATAAAGATAATGACTTGTGAAGAAATTTCAGGCTGTATTACAATCTACGCTAGAGAACTAAGTACTGATTACTGATAGAGATAAGTCACAGAGCAGCTTTATACCATATAGAAAAAAATAAAACTTTTAAAAAATAAACTTTTAAAATAACAATTTTAATAAAAATTTATTAGAAACCATTCACATTTGAAGAGTGCACCAGAAATTAGTGAAATACTATTCTTTTCTTTTTTTCAAACTGAGGTATAACTGACAACACAACATTATATTAGTTCCAGGTGCACAATATAATGAGTCTATTTTGTATAAGCAAAGTACTATTCTTTTGGCTTCAATCTGAAATCATGCGTGCCATATTCGGCCTTGGGCTATTTTGTAGTTGTTCACCTACTTTAAACAAGAGTTCTAGATTTAGAAACAAATACTGAATAAATTTTTTTACTTTTCTAGGTTGCTCTTGTCTTTCTTCTCTCTCTCTCTCCTCCAAAACTCAAAAAATAAAACAGAGCTGCATTTTAGCAGGAAACAAATATCAACTAGAAACACTTAAGAGTGAAGTAAAATGCAAGTTGGGCAGTTTCTTTAAGCCTGCATGGACTAAAGTCAATCATCAACCTGGCCTCCTTCCTCATTTATTCTTTGCACAATCATCTCAGAAAGTAAGCAGAATAGTCATAAGAAAACATTTATTTTATAAGGAATACTATTAGCAGAGATGACATGTGAACCAGATATATAGCTGGTTTACAAAACTAGGTCAGCACCACTTATGCAAGCAGGTGACATTGCATATTTCCAATGCAATAGAACTAAATCATTTAATTTCTATATTCCTTGGGAAACAATTCAAAGAAGACCTGTGTTCCCAAGCTAAATAACAACTTTGAATTAAACCAGCACATCAGGAAAAGTTTCCTCCAGAAATTCAAAAAGTAATCAGCCATTAGCTGCCCCCAGTTCTCCAGATGCCCATGGAAATGACTACACCTTGACTAGCAGACAAAAGAGTATAATTTATGATGTGAAAAAAAAAAAAAAACAAACCCAAAGTCTGCAAAAAAAAAAAAGGCATCAATGTTCTTCATAACAAAAAGAATGGAGAACTGACAAACACCTAAGAGATATTTTTATTATTTGTCAGCTCAGCAATTATAAATTCGCATGCATTTATCATTCTGCAAACTAAAAAAGTTATTCAGGAATCCTTTATGTCAATCTCTCAGTCAGAAGTCAGGACTAGCTTATATTTTTATAAACCATTTTAACATTCATATTCAAGCTTTGAAAGTAAAGATCATCCAAAAGAGTCAAAGGGCAGAAGTAATTCTGCTTGAAAGCCATCTAAAGACAAAAATGTCAGAGCAAAAGTTAAAGAGCACAAGAACACATTACCCACACATCATATTCTACTAGCAAAACTAAAATGTAAAAACTATGCTAAGCAAGAAAATAAAGAACTTGATTGGAATTCTAGTGACAGAACAGGTTATACATATCAGCAACCTGAAGTATATTGATAGTCATATACCAAAAGGAAAAAGAAAATGGATAATCTTCCTTCTAGACCAAACTTTGCCATAATTCCTTTTTATTTCCCAATCAAAACAAAAATGCATGACCCACAGATTTACTTTAATCACATAAATTTTTTTAAGAGTGTGAGTATGCACACACACAGAAACCCAATATAGTCTACATATTGTCAATAAAGAAATGCCAAAAACGTTTTCTGTTTTCATCATTTTCACATTGATTTTTGTGACCAAGACTTCTCCATCTTCCTCTTTAATGCTTTAATGGCTTAATCTGATACTTTAAAGTCCTGACATAGGGGGCGACTGGGTGGCTCAATCAGTTAAGCATCCGACTTTGGCTCAGGTCATGATCTCCCAGTTCATGGGTTTGAACCCCACGTTGGGCTCTGTGCTGACAGCTCAGAGCCTGGAGCCTGCTTCAGATTCTGTGTCTTCTTCTCTCACTGCCCCTCCCCTGCTCACACTCTGTCTCTCTCATTGAATAAACATTAAAAAAAAATTTTTTTTTAAGTCTTGACATAGAACTCTTTGCCCAGTGAAAAATGTTGGCACTTGGTTTAACAATTCTCACTAGCAGGAGGGATTCTCAGCAAAGAGGGTTAAGTTGGAAATTCACCGTGAGACCACGAGAGTAGACAGAGATTCTGCATGAGCACACTGCTGAAAACCCACACCCTGAAAGTAGGAAATCTCAGGTGAAATGCATCAGGAAGGAAAAAAAAAAAATGCATTTGGTTTGTAGTAAACTTTTGAAGTACATACTTGATTTAAAGATAAAAGGTGGTGAAGAAAAGCCACATATACAGCTATAAAATTGCTATGCCAATTGTACATTTTCATCTCACTCCCATTTTATTATCCCTCGATGGTTTAAACACCTCAAAGCTGTCCAAATTTATTTTTGGAAAAAGAGAGGCATTCACTATCTCTGGCAGGAGGGTGCATTTGGGAGTTTAAACAGTTTAAACAGTTTAAACTGTTGACTGCTGAAAGCAAGTCAAAAGGGCAATTTATGGTTGTAGCTTTAAGCACATGACAAAATTATTCAGGTCTTCTAAGGTTCAGTTTACAGAAAGGTGTTTAGATCTATCCCTCCATCAAAAATATTTTAGAAAGTATTCATATTTGTCCATTATAAAGCAGCATTCAGGTATCTTTACATCAGTAACTTCCACAAATGAAACACAAGGTAATTTTAGCATTCTCAAAGCCAATATTTCTTTTGTCTACTTTTTTAAAGACAACCACTGCAACCCAATACATTCAAATGGTATGGAAACTTCCAGAAAGTATTTCAGGAAATGTGGACTCCAATACCTTCTTTATCAGTACTCTGTAGGGGAAAGGAAAAGAAACTGTAATAGTCTACATGAGGGAAACAACAACAACAAAAAACCCCAAAGGATTCCCCTTAGGTTTGATGTGAACATGTTTGGATGTGTGAATAGAGGAAAGAACGTGGGAGTAGTGAAAAGTATTCAATGTTCTAATTCCATATATCTTTTAAAACATCTTAGTTAATGTGGATACAACTCACAGACCACATTCCAAACCTGTACCTTTACACTTCATTTAAGAATTTTCCTTTATATTCTATACTACATCAACAGCACCTCTCCTCTCTTCTTTCCTCTTCTTTAAGATTCCAGTCAAGGGAGGTGCCTGTGTTGATCGTCAATAGAAAGTGACTAAGGGGGCGCCTGGGTGGCGCAGTCGGTTAAGCGTCCGACTTCAGCCAGGTCACGATCTCGCGGTCCAGGAGTTCGAGCCCCGCGTCAGGCTCTGGGCCGATGGCTCGGAGCCTGGAGCCTGTTTCCGATTCTGTGTCTCCCTCTCTCTCTGCCCCTCCCCCGTTCATGCTCTGTCTCTCTCTGTCCCAGAAATAAATAAACGTTGAAAAAAAAATTAAAAAAAAAAAAAGAAAGTGACTAAGGTTGCAAGAAAAAAAATTAGTACTCACTACTCAAAAATTATAACTGTTTTATTACTCAGTGGTGCATCTGTTCTTCTCTAATACCACGACACCACTACTCTTTTTTCAAGGTCATTATAATTTGTCACTTTAGTCACTCCTTCTGAAACCGACGACAATCTCATTCCTCCTCCGCACTGGAAGAGGATGGGTGCAAAGGGCTGAAGAGGCCTTGCTGCTCATTTTCAGTCTGAAGCTCAGAAAAGCCGGTGGAGCTTTAGAGACTCCAAATTCCCCGTCTATTTTCACCGGAGTCTGGTCTTTGTCGCCTCCTATGAAATCTCTAATCTACAATAAAGCGGCTGCTAAAAAAGACACCACCAGCCACAAGGCCTCTCCTGGCAAAGCAAAACCCACATCCTCAGATCGACAGCAACCAGTTGTCTACATCCTGCTCTATTCTGGTCTCCTGAAACGCTCACCCTTGGACAGTTCAGAATCCTGGGCTCTCCAGTAGCCAGTGTGATACACCTCAGGAAGCACACCCTCCCGCCCGCGCAGCTTTGCAGATGGTTGCGCTCACCCCAGCACCTTCCGCCGCCCGGTCTCCGCCTCCCAATCACCCTCGCCCCGCACAGATCCTGGATGTCTCCACGTCTCCCTCACCCCGGCAGCATGTGCTGCTACGATGCGGGGCTGACCCCTGCAGCATCCTAGAATCCGGGGTTCGAGCAGGGTGACTAGGAGCTTAGCTACAGGGAAACGCGAACGCGCAGCCTCCGCCCTTTCCACCATCCAGTCCATGGTCTCTCCTTCCTCCCAACCTTGTCCCACTCCACTCGCTTGGGTGGCGCCTGCAGCTTGCAGTCAAGTTCAAGGCCGAGCGCGGGTTTCTCAGCAGGAAACGCCTGCTGTCCGCCGTGAAGCCCGGGTGGGCCCAGCCGGGACATGCTACTCATGACCTCCAAAGGGAAGAACGTGGTGCACAGAGAACCCAGACACTGCTTGTCAGACTGGGGGATTTAAATCTACATTTCCCCTCCCCTCCCTGACGAACCCTTCGTTTACTCTCCATTCCACGGACCGGGAGCGGTGGGATGTGACCCTGCCCATAAATAATATCATAAACTGCTAGAAATAAATGAAGTGCACTCTCTAGGCTCTTACCTCGCGATGGCAATGTCCCTGGAAATTTTCTAATTAGTTAACGGAGGGCGGGGAAGGGGCTTTCCTGGTAGGAAAATAAGATTGCCTTCCCCGATGTTTCTGATTTCTGGAGCAAGCAGCTAGAACAGCCACTGGCCCTCCTGCTGGAAAATCTCGAGAATTTTTCTCCTGCAGGGAGCCAGATGGAGAGGGGGAAGTCTGTTCTCGTGACTGACGGCAAGCTCTGGCCAATCCGCGTTCGGAGAGGCGGTTCGCCGGCCACGGCCCTTGATTTCAACCAATCATAGATTCCTATGGGAACGAGCCTCTCCGCAACTACAATTTGGTTTGGCTGACTTTTAGTAGCGCTCGGTTGAGCGACGTCTACTTGGGCCAGTAGGGCTCGCAATGACATCCCGCCCTCCCGAAGGCCTTGACACTCGGGCCAATGAGGGGGCGCCTGGGCGTTGGGTGGGATCCGGAGATGGGGTAAGTCCGTCAGCTGGTCGAGGAGGGCTGCGTGTCTCTTGTGGCAAGGCAGCGGTAGTTGTGACAACTGGAAACCGAGAACGAATGCCAACAGTTTTTCTGGGCAAGGAAGCTTGAAAGGCATCTGGTTATACTGCTATTCTTTGGAAAACTCACAGAGCAATGTTCTTCATGACTGAACAGGCGTCTTGTGATCCCTTGGGAATGTCGATTCATTCATTTGACAAGTATTTCCATGTTTATGGAGGACCTTTTGTTTGCCAAGCACTGTGCTAGGCATTGGCGCTACAATCCTGACACAAATAGACATGATTTCTGCCTTCACAGAATTTACAGTCTAATGAGGAAAAGGAAAAACAACAACAACAACAGGTAAACAAGCAAATAAAACAATAATCACGTCAAGGACGGAAATACACAAAGTGTGGATATAGAGAATAAATACGAGGTTGATATTAGATAGGGTTGTTATAGGAGAACTTTATAAGAAGCCATCTAAACAGAGACTTGAAGGGTGAGAAGGAAATCAATCAACCAAGGAATCTGAAAAGTGATGATTGTTCTGGGCAGAGAAGAGAGCAGCACAAAGATGTGAGGTCCTACATTTTGACGTTTTGGAAGAACAGAAAGAAGGCCAGTGTGGCTCTAGGAAGAGGGAGGGGGAGAGCAGCATGACATGAGTTGGGTGATATAGCCACAGGCCAGACCATGCACCTTAGAGTTGTCATTACATTTTCAATTTACTGGGATTCTATTGAGGCCTTTTAAGCAGGAAGTAAAAGGATCTAGTTTAGACTTTACATCACTTTCCTTAATGTGTAGAGAACAAGCAGAATAGGCTATTGGGGAAACTGTTTAGGAGACTGTCTCAGATGAGATTCATCTGGCTTACACTATGGTGATATCACTGAAGGTAGAGAAAAGCAGAGAGATCGGAGATTTCAAAGGTAAACTATTAGCTTGTTTTGACATATCAGGTATCCTGCTCCTGGGCAATTGTTCTGAATCCAGTTCATTGAATACTCTGTTTACAGAGTGATTCATTGGTGGCCCACAAATTCTAGTAATGACATTGAGGATTATTATGTTGGGCCGAAATTCACTTTTCATGGGCTTCCTGGAATTTTCTTTCTTTTGTTAACTTTTTAACAGAAAGTACACACATTCCAAGCTGTGTATACAATTCTATGAATTTTCACAATCTGAACACAACTTGGTATGCTATCCAACAAAGATAAAAGAAGAGAACATTATTAACATGCAGGGACCCTATCATACTGCCTTCTAGTCATTGTCTATCCTGCCAACAACATAGACTTAGTTTTGCCTGTCTTTGTACTTGACATATAAAATCATAAAGTTTGCATTCTCTTGTGTTTGGCTTCTTTATTAAACTTTATATTTATGAGATTCTTCCATATTATTGCATGTAGTTGTAGATTATTCATTTTATGCCATTCTGTGAATATACCACAATTGATGAATTCATTCTTTTGACAGATGTTAGGGTAGTTTCCAGTTTGGAGCTATTACAGATAGCACTACTATGTACATTCTAGTGCATGTCTTTTGATGATGGCCTTTTATGGCGATGGAGCATTTTGGTGGCTGAGGTTTAATTTTTTTTAATGTTTATTTTTGAGAGAGAGAGAGAGAGAGAGTGCGCGTGGATGCGCGAGAGGCAGGAAGGGGAGGGGCAGAGAGAGGGGGACAGAGGATCCAAAGCGGGCTCTGCGCTGAAAACAGTGAGCCAATGCAAGGCTCAAACTCAAGAACGGTGAGATCATGACCTGAGCCGAAGTCCACCGCTAAACTGACTGAGCCACCCAGGTGCCCCAGGGGTGGCCGAGGTTTAAATACAATGAAGTTATTTTTGACTGTTCAGCAATAAATGTAGTATCATGTATTGCAATATCTCAAACATTTGGACCAGATAATGAAAGACTTCACACTCACAAATGTGAACATTTTGGGCAACAACAAGAACTGTCGACTTGGGAAATTTTAAGTTTGGAAGTCTAACACGTTTTGAATTTGCTTGGCTTTTTGACCTTCTTTTTAAGCTCTTGCAGACTGCATGCCCAGCATTTGAGAACATCATGACTTTGCTATATCCTTTTTACTGTAATACTCTATAATCCACAGTCATGTGATAAACAAGATCAGTTAGGCTGCCCTGAAGAATATGCATATGTTTGATGTTATTGCAGTCCTTGGAATTACATTTGAAAACCATACCATTCCATATCTTACCACAATTGATAACAAATAAAGCCAGTAGTTCCTTTGAATTATAAACTTCTGCTGTTTGAATCTCCGAAGCATAGCTAACTGTAGTACAAATGTACATGTACTTGGCATGAGGGATCATTTCATAATGTCCAAAAGAATCAAGTTGAGTTCCTTTGTATTTCACTTTATATTTTAAAGAAGTGATGGGGCGCCTGGGTGGCTCAGTCGGTTAAGCGTCCGACTTCAGCTCAGGTCACGATCTCGCGGTCCGCGAGTTCGAGCTCCGCATCGGGCTCTGGGCTGATGGCTCAGAGCCTGGAGCCTGCTTCCGATTCTGTGTCTCCCTCTCTCTCTGCCCCTCCCCTGTTCATGCTCTGTCTCTCTCTGTCTCAAAAATAAATAAACGTAAAAAAAAAAAAAAAAATTTAAAGAAGTGAACTGGTTGATAGTAGCAACTATCAGGAAATTAGACCCAAGATGGGTCATGAGGCTTTGGGTAAGTGGGTGGCAAGGGGGCTTATAAAATATCAAGTGAGGACGGATGAGTCTTGAGTAAGCCTTTTGAGATTTGGGCTAATGAACCACCAACGTGGAACTGTTAAAAGGTAAACTGATACATATTCAGCATTTTAAGAGCATATTTGAGCAAAAATCAATTGGAATTGGGGAGCTCCGGACAAGAAGTGGTTAGGAGTGCTCCAATAATAGGAGCTAGAGACAAGATTTCATAGATAAGAGAGGAAAGCAAAGCAAGAAAATTATTTGGCTCTAGCTTAAGCAACTACTTTACTTGGGGGAGTTTAATTTGCTGTTTGTGATTGGTTGTCCTTAGGTTTTTATTTCTTAACCCTCAGGCAGTACGGACTTAAGTTTTGATTTGCTAGAGTTGCTAAGGAATTAAAACCACCTCAATCAGAAAAACAAAACAAAACAAAACAACTTTTTTTTCCTTGTAATTTATCTTTTGCCAGTTTAATTTTTAGGTCCCCAGCCAGAGAACCTAGGACAGTAAAGGGAAAACACTATTCTTCTCCTACTTCAGAATCAGCAATTTTTCAGGTAAGTATCTGTATGCTACTTTTGGCCTCATGCCTAAAAGGGGCCAGGAGTACTGGGATGTATTTTTACACAGTGCAGCCTGTTCAATCCAGAATTGCTAGCCCAGATGTCCCTTCTCTGTATCACCAGAATGATATCCAAAACACTGACATAAAGAATTTTTAAGTTTTGTCTTTGGACCCAATTAAAACTTGCAGCAATGATTTTATTTTGGAATAAAATATAACTGTTGCTTTTTTTTCCCCATGTGTAATTTATCTCCACAGATATGGAATAAGTAAGCTTCATCTAGTACCAGTTGTATCAAGGGGTGCCTGGGTGGCTCAGTCAGTTAAGCATCCAACTTTGGCTCGGGTCATGATCTTGTGTTTCATGACTGATCTTGTGTTTCGTGAGTTTGAGCCCCACGTCCGGCTCTGTGCTAACAGCTCAGAGCCTGGAGCCTGCTTTGGCTTCTGGGTCTCCCTCCCTCTCTGCCCCTTCCCTGCTCACACTCTTTCTCTCTCTCTCAAAAATAAATAAACATTTAAAAATTTTAAAATAAAATTAAAATTAAAAATAGTACCAGTGGTATAGAGATTTGAATTATCTTTCTATCTCCACCTCTGACTTTTCTATTGACCTTATTTAAGTATTTAATTTCACTATGCATCTTTCTTATAAAGGGCTGTTATGAGGAAAAGTATATTTTATAAATGTAGGAAAGCTTATAAACAAAATTGTACTTTATTATTTCAATCACAAAAGCTCAGGATCAAGGAGATGAAATCTGGTAGTTGTTAGCACCATTTGCCAAGTATTTCCTGCTCTCCACCACCTAGGCAGCTTCTGGCCCCTAAGTAGGTGATGCTATGGGAAGCTGGGGTACCTGTGACTAGTCCAGGTCAATGAATATTTAAGTGGAGGTGATGGTGTTTCTTAGTTGGAACATTTGATATTCTTCTGCAAGACCCTCCAGGGCCACTTCTGTCTGTCTTTGCCACCAACACTGTTCTAGATCATGTCTGCTCCTTCAAGCTGGATCCCTGAGTGACTATGAAGAGCATAATTCTGCTCCATGATGGCCAAAGAGCATGAGCGTGAAACAAACCTTCATCATTTTAAGCCACTGATATTATTGTTACTGCATCTGGAGCTAATTGAACGTATCAGCCTATCCCAACTGATACAGATAGCAGCTCTGATTTAAAATCATTTGGTTCTGTTTTTCTTGGGCAATTTTTAGTGTTAAGCTTTTCAATAACTATTTGTGAAATTCCTGCTGTACATCAAGTACTATGTATGTTAGGTTTATACCAAGGACTGAACAATGTGAACATGATCTCTCCTCTTATGAAAATTGGGAGGAAGGAGAGTAGACAGTACACATGCACCTAAGTATAATGAATGCTACAATTAGAAAGTATGTCGTTTTCTAAATATTATCCTAGGACTCTTGTGGCTCACATTCTCCTTTCTGTCTCTGTCTCTCTTTTAAGTTAGGAATTATTCAGTTGCTGAATGTTATACAAGTCTACCTAGAAATAATAAGAAAGAAAAAACAAATTTCTGACTCCTGAGAGGTGTTTTGGAATCAAAGAAAATGTACCTTGCTTAGGTCTGGAGCCTGGACTCCAACATTGCTTTTGACTAGTGTGTGGCCTCAGATAAGTAGCTAACTTCACTGTGCCTCTCTTTAATCAGATATAAAATAGCACTAAATATAACCTTTCCTGGCCAACTTACATAATTGCTGCAAGAATTAAATTAGGTAGAGAATGTAAGTGTCCCATAAAAATAAACACTGTTATTACTCTGAAGATTTTACAGTGCATTGGAGGAGTCTATAAACAGCTAGGCTAAATATTAATAATAATAATAATAATAATAATAATAACAATGAAAACACTTGGTCCACCTATTAAGCAACATATAAACAAAGTAATATGACACCCTTCTAGCTGTGGGAAATGGTACAGAATAACACAGTGAAAATTATAACTTCAAGAATCTAAAACTCAGTATTTACTGGTAAGTAACATCTGCTAATGTACTGTCATTCAGATATGTCTGAAACAGGCCAAAAATCCCCTTGTAATCTTCATAAAGAATATTCAATACATTTCTTGTCAGTGGCATGGACTGAATGTGCAAATAACCAGCTTTATACAAGTGGATAAACAGAAAAATGCACGCAGTATTAAGAAAAACTGCCATTGTCTTCAAAATCTGTAATCAGAAGTGTGTATGCCTATAACCTATAGAAATGGTATCTAATTTTCTAAGCTCATTCCTCTTTTCTGAGTCTCATTTAGATTAAAGTTCAGAATCTCAAGGTAACATTGTAAGAGATGATGAAAGGCACACTTGTCACTGGTTGTCAGGCAACCAAAAGCATGAGTTATTGGCATGAACAAACACACCTCCTTACTTGCTACAGAGTGGGTGTAGGTGCTGAACTGCTCTTCTATTGGTCAGTTTCTCTACCAATAGCAGAAAGGAAAGTATTCTTTTTTCAGCTCATTAGCATACCCTGGGAAAGTACCCAACTGTGTTTCTTTCTCTGGCAGTGTTAAACATAGACTTTAAAACCAGGGTTAGCATTTACCACTTAAAAAGTTACTTTGGCTTTGGGTGATCTAGATTTTATATACAAAGACCCTCCAGAAGAAGTTTTTAAAACTCAAATAAACTAAGAGCATATAATGGTTATGCTATAGAAAGAAAGCAAAAGACATTTGTTTTCTTGAAGATGCTTTAATATAAAGAAAATAGGAACTGACACTCCAGCTCCCAGGTTGAAACCAGGAAAGCTCTCCCCAGGTCACAAAGAAAAACAAAAATGGGGTTCCCTATCCCTACCTTTGCATAGACTAGGGAACAGTCAGGAAGATGGGACCTGGGAAGAGAGCAGAGTTACAGCACAGGAATAAAAGGAAGGGGATCAAGAGAGGGACATCAGCCTGCTCACATGAGGGACTACCATATGACTGAAAATGTGACTCAATGAAAACAGTAAGGAAACAGATGCTTAATGCTCTTTGGTGATAAACTGTAGATAACTGCATAATACAAGGTTACATAATATTTTCTACCTGTTCTCTCTTTCCCTGATTGCTCCCTCCTCCTAACTAATCCTACACCATTGATATGTATTTTTATCTAATTGCCATTTTCACAAAGCTTCGGTAGCTCCCCATTGCCAGTAGGGGGGAAAATACCTGAGCCTGGTATTCAGGCTTTCCTTCCTCAAACTCATGACCCACTAATTCCTTAAGTGGACCCTTAGTCCACCCAAACACATCATTTTCTAAACCTGCCATGAACAATCTTGCCTCCTTGCTTCCTTGCCTTTTATATTTAAAGGGCAAACCTTTTCTCCTCCTACTTTTCTTAAATCTTCAGAACTGGGAGGATTAAAGTGAAGATTTGCCATTTGATTGTTGATTGCTGTGCTCTTATTGAAGGACCAGTATAGAGTATCACTTCCTGCTGCAAACAAAAATAATAATTGCTAACTGTATTAGGGCTCTCCAAAGAAACAGAACCAATAAGGTGCATGTGTGTGCTATGTATGTGTGTGTATGTGGTGTGTGTGGGGAGGGAGCGAGCGAGAGCGAGACAGAGAGAGAGAGAGATTGAGATTTAAGAAACTGGCTCACCATATGAGGGCTGGCAAGTCCAAATCTGAAGGGAGGGAGCAGACCATGGATATATTTGAAGGAAAAGTATTCAAGGCAGAAGAAAAGGCAAGTACAGAGGTCCTGCAGCAGAGTGCAGAGACCCAGGGAAGAAATAATCTTGTAGCACAAGTCCCAGGGCAGTCTGGAGGCAGAATTCCTGCTTCCTTAGGTGATGTCAGTCTTTTTTTCTTAAGACCTTTAACTGATTGGATGAGGCCCACCCACCTTATGGAGAAGAATCTGCTTTACTCAGTCTACCAATTAAATGTCAATCCCATCTATAAGTACCTCTGCAGAGACATCTAGACAGATGTTTGGTCAAATATCTGGGTACCCTGGCCAAGTCAAACTGACATAAAATTAACCATCACACTAATACGTGTGTTTATTCTGTCCAGGCACTGTTTTAAATACTTTACATGTATTAACTCTCTTAATCTTAACAACCCTATGAGGTAGGGTTACTATTATGATCCGCATTTTACAGATGAGGCACAGAGAGATTAAATAACTTGCCTGAGATCATATAGCGTATAAGGGACAGTGCTGGAACTTGAATCCTGGCAACATAGTTCCAAAGTGTGTTGTTTTTTTTTTTTTGTTTTGTTTTGTTTTAATCTTTATTTATTTTTGAGAGAGAAAGAAACAGAGTGCCAGCAGGGGAGGGACACAAAGAGAGGGAGACACAGAATCCAAAGCAGGCTCCAGGCTCTGAGTGATCAGCATAGAGCCAGTGTGGGGCTTGAACCCACGAAATGTGAGTTCATGACCTGAACCAAAGTCAGACGCTTAACCCACTGAGCCACCCAGGCACCCAAACAGCTTGTTCTTAACTACTGTGGGATTTTCCTGTCAAGGAAAAGAAAGTGAAAGCTGAACTCATTGATGCCTTATCTGTTCTTCCCACTGTCCCCATAGACATCTTTGTTTCTCTACCATTAACATCCCCTGTTAGATGTCAACTTTTTCCAGGACACTTAGGTATGTCCACACAACAGCCCTTTGATGTAAGTAATATTGTCCCTACTTTACAGATAAGTAAAATTTGAGGCACTGAGAGGCAAGTGGCTTGCCCTAGGTCACACAATATCGAGTGGAATAGCTGGGATATGAACCCTCAGTCTTCAAATCATATCACCTTCCCACACTGTCTGTTTATAGTTTATCGATATGTTAAATATGTTCCTACTCATCTCTGTTTTGAAATCTTTAAATTGTTTTATCAAAAATTGGCTTTGCAGATTACTCAACACAAATTAGTTTTCTGTTTTGACATGTTCCACAAGTGAAATACACTGTACCTATGAACATAAATTTCTGACTACTTCATGCACAGCTAAAGTAAATGGAAAGAAAAGGGAATAAAAGCATTTTCTGTTTCACCAGGTACAGATTATATAGTATCATCCACTGGGGGCCTTCTGTGTTTAGAGAAAGTACAAGGGGAGAACACATCACTTTGAGGGATCGAAGTGGGAGAAAATGAGCAGTTAAAGCAGAATATAAATTGAATCTGAGGGAGGAATTTACCTAAGACTAGCCAGCTGGCACGGGCTTTGACTGGGAAGGAAAACAGAAAACAGAAATCATCCATTTTGCAGTGTTGGCTTGCTTCCCTGGAATTAGGTAAATTTACTTTCCATCTGCTTTTAAGCAACTGATGTAGAAAGTTCTATTCCAAAAGGAGGTTGATTTCCTAACAGGGCCCATGAGAAGGCAGAGCAACCTGCAGGTTTACTGTAGATAAGGATCATCATAGAGTGGTGTTGCCAACCGAGGACCTTTCGCCTTTGTGTTTTTTTTATTTGTTTGTTTGTTTTTTTAAAGTAGGCTTCCTTGGGAGCCTGGGTGGCTCAGTCGGTAAAGCAAGCATAAAGTGTCCGACTTGGGCTCAAGTCATGATCTCATGGTTTCTGAGTTCAAGCCCTGCATCCGGCTCTGTGCTGACAGCTTGGAGCCCGGAGCCTGCTTCAGATTTTGTGTCTCCCTCTCTCTTTGCCCCTCCCCCGCTCATGCTCTGTCTCTGTCTCTGTCTCTCTGTCTCTCTCTCTCTCTCTTACTCAAAAATAAATTAACATTAAACTTAAACATTAAAAAAACCTTATAAAGTAGGCTTCATGCCCAGCATGGAGCCCATCGTGGGGCTCAAGAGATCAAGACTTGGGGGCACCTGGGTGGCTCAATTATTTAAGCATCTGACTCTTGATTTCAGCTCAGGTCATGATCTTATGGTTCATGGGATCAAGCCCTGTATGGGAGACATGTCTTGGGGTTCTCTATCTGTCTCTCTGCCCCTCCCCTGCTTGTTTTCTCTCTTTGTCTCTCTTTCTCTCTCTCTCATCTCCAAATAAATAAATAAAAGAGAGAGAGAGAGATCAAGACCTGAATGCTTAACCAACTGAGCCACCTCAGTTGGAGAGCTTTGGAGGGAAAAGGCCCAGAAATCTTTTTGCCTGACTGGAAGTCAATGTGATCAGGATTTTAGAGCTGAGAGGTATCATTGAATTTATTTCCTCCTCGTCCTCTCCCCTTCATTTTTCAGAGAATTAAATGCAAACTCTGAGAGGTGATAGGACTATTCTCAAACTCACAGAGCTACTATAACTACAGACTGGAAGTAATTATAGGCCAAATTTCCAGCATCCCTGTCAAGTACTAATTGAATCTCTTCATATCATATGCAATCACAACTCCTATGAACAGGCAACAAAGTCAGAGATTCTAGCAAGGACATGCCAATCGGCAGAAGAGTTTTGCAAAATTAGATGTATTTCTTCTGCAATACCTGTAGGAAAGACACCAAGACTATACGTAGGATTAACTCTGGGCAATTTTGTGAAGGAAGCGAAATGTAAATTCAGTGACCTCATACTTGCCTCTTCTGAGAGGCTGTGTAATATAGTGGTGGAGAGTAAGACTCTGGAGATACCCAGCCTGTTTGAATTCTGGTTCTACCATTTATGAACTGTGACTTTAGGCTAGTTTCTTAACCTTCCTATACTTAGTTTCCTCATGTGTAAATGGAGATGGTAGTATTTCTCAAATCATTCTTTCTGGGGGAATTAAATAAACTAACATGTGCAAAGTCTCTAGAGTCATTCTTGACTTAAAATTTTTTTTTTAATGCTTATTTATTTTCGAGTGAGAGAGAGAGAGCATGAGCAAGAGGGGCAGAGAGAGAGGGAGACAGAATCTGAACCAGGCTCCAGGCTCTGAGCTGTCAAAACAGAGCCTGACACGGGGCTCAAACTCATAAACCATAGATCATAACCTGAGCCAAATTTGGACGCTTAACCGACTGAGCCACCCAGGCATCCCCATTCTTGGCTTTAGATAACCTAGTAAATGTCAGGAATTTGTATTATTACCTGCCATTGCCTAAAACACCTTATCTTATTCTGGGCTTGCTTGTCTCTGGCATTGTCCCCTGCTCACAGAATGTCTCTGTTCTTCCTCCTCTTCTCCTTTAAAACTCTCTCTCCTTATTTGTTCAATAAGTGGCTGTTCACTCACTCAAATAATACTTACGTAGTACATCCCCCTACGTACCAGAAACTTCGGAGAGCTGAAGATACAGCAGTGAATGAAACAGACAAAATTTCTGTCCTCATGGAACATACACTCTAGAAAAAGGAACAGAAGATAAAAGTAATATATTCTTTGCTTTCTGTAACAATGAATGGTCTGTAGAAAAAATAATAATGAATAATGAGATAGAGCAGGGAAAATGTGCTATTTCAGGTGCGAAAGCCAGGGAAAACCCTCTTAGAGCCAGAAGTACTTGGGAGCAGAAACCACAATAGAAAGGAGGGAACAGACCCTGCATGTATTTGAAGAAAAAGTATTCCAGGTAGAGGAATGGACAAGAACAAAGACCTTGCAGCAGAGTGACAGGGAAGCCAACATGATAGGCGCATAGTTAATGAATGAAATTAAGCAGGAATGAGGCTGGAGAAAGGCTGGAATCTGTAAGGCATTATACACCAAGATAAGAAATTTGGATGTTATTCTCATAAATGAGAAGACCCAAGGAGAGAGAGCAGAGGAGTGTCAGGAATGTGTTTGTGATTGAAAGGGATACTCATGTTGCTGTGCAGAGAATAAACTGAAGGGGCATCAGGAGTAGCAACAAAGAAACTAGGTAGAAAATTCTTGAGGTGGAGCTGAAGAAGAATCAAGAGTTTCACCTTGGGGATGTTAAATTTCTGACACCCAGTAAGCATACAATGAAGATTTTGCTTAGGCACTTAAATGTATTACCGGTTGTTCTAGGGAGCTGTCGAGTTGAGAGACACAAATTTTGGAGTCATCGGTCTGTGCATGGAACTGAAAGCCGTCAGGATGAGATCACCTAAGGAGTAAGTAAAGATGGAGAAGAGAGGAGGCTGGAAGCCAAAGCATGCGATTTTGCAGAATGTAGAAGTTGGAAAAAGAAAGATGATTGAGCAAGGAGACTAAGAAGGAATAGCAATGAGAGGCACCTGGGTGGCTCAGTCAATTAAGAGTCGGTCTCTTGATCTTTTCTGAGGTCATGATCTCACAGTTTGGGAGCCCAAGACCCACGTTGGGCTCTGTGCTGGCAGTACAGAGCCTGCTTGAGATTCTCTCTCTCTCTTTCTTTCTCTTTCTGCCCCTCTCCCACTTGCACATGTGTGCTCTCTCTCTCTCAAAAAATAAAATAAAATAAAATAAACAATAAATAAACTTAAAAAAAATTTTTTTAAAAAGGAGTAGCAATGAAGTCGGAGGGAAACCAATAGAAAGCAAGAGAAAGGCAATAAAGAAAATTTCAAGAAGGGAGGTGTAAGCAGCTCTTTCAAATGTAGTTAGTGATTAAATGAGATGAGGCCTTTGGTATGCAACAATAGATAAATAATAGATATGCCTAAGCCCAAAGTCAAGAGACATAAGTACACTCTGCATCACATAAGTATGTGCATGACTGTAGTGTATATTACCTGAATTTAACTGTAGGTTAACTTTAAACTATTAAATGTAAGTTGCTCTTTAGTTGTTGGTGGCTTCTGACATTTTACATCTGTTTCCTAGTTCCCAACCAATTCTATCTTTATGATAGCTTATCTCCAATTCTTCTCTTCCTGGACTCACATGCTGTTGCACTACCAAGGGCAGAGCCTATTTCTTGACCCTTGAATCTGGGCTGGCCTGTGACTGCTTTGACCAATAAAATACAGGGAAGCAACAGTCTCAATTTCCAGGCCTTTAGAAGACTGGCAGCTTATATGTCCTGCCTCTTGGAAGTCTGCCATCAGGTAAAGAAGTACATTAATCAGAGACTACTCTGCTGCCAGAAAACAGGTTTTTGGTATATCTTGCAGATAACAGATCACTTTCATATGTTTTGTAGAGTTCATATGTCTGCATTTTCAATTTTTTTAAGATAGTAGATGCAAGATTTTGTTTATCCTTTCATCAGTTGATGGACATTTAGGTTGTTTCCACTTTGGGGCTATTATAAAGAATGCCGCTACGAACGTTCATGTGCAAGTTTTTATGTGGATTCGTGTTTTCATTATTTTGAATATACACCTACAAGTAAAAGTGCCAGGCTATATTGTATGGTAGCTACTGCACATCTTTGAGTCTCTTTCCCTAAGATAATTTTTTTTTTTTTTTGACATCTGAATCTGTGACACAAAATTTAGAGGACCAGACTTCCCTGGAAAATACAAGTCATCCATCTATTCAGAACACTGCATGTTGGGGGACCGCAAACATAGAATTCCATGATTGGAAAGCTCATACCTATCATAGAAAGCATAAAAACAAAAAACAAAACAAAACAAAAACCAGAAAGGAAGCTAGGAATAGAAAATGTGGGTCCAGGGGAGCCTGGGTGGCTCAGTCGATTAAGCCTCCAACTTCGACTCAGGTCATGATCTCAGTGTTCGTGAGTTAGAGCCCTGCATCGGGCTCTGGGCTGACAGCTCAGAGCCTGGAGCCTGCTTTAGATTCTGTCTCCCTCTGTCTTTGCCCCTCCCCCACCTCTTAAAAATAAAGTAAAACATAAAAAAAAGAAAAAAAAAGAAAAGAAAATGTGGGTCCACCTCTCTGGAAGCAGAAAAGAAAATAGAAATGAAAATTACCTAAATACTTCGGTTCTCACTTTGCCGCATGGTTTCTGTTGCTTTCCTCAGCAGCTCTTCTGGCCTGTTACACCCCTCGTGTTCGCTATTCTTGACTCTCTTGACTCTACTTCACACATCGTGTGGCACAGAACAGTGGGGCTGATGTAAAAATCTCAGATCTACTGAAGCCTTTTAAGTGTTGGTGCAGAAAGAGCTCAACCTGATTAGCTCTAGGGGAATGCTTTTAAAAATTCCAAATTCCTAGGGCAGGTAACCACAGGCTTTCCCCTCCAGGGTTTCTTTATCTTACCACTGGTCTCCTTGATCTTTTCTTAAAGCCTTTTTTCTCAACTCCCTTCATTTCCTTCACATTTATCTTCACTTGTTCCATCTTCTGCCCCAGTAGAAACTGAAGGACTAATGCTGACAGCTGTAGCAGGAGACGTCTGGACTTTTGTGTCACTTTCTATCTTCTGCGGTATCTTTTAGATATGAACTTACCTCAGTTCAGTTATATTGAGCAAATGTTTGTGGAGCAACTCCTGTGCCGGACACTTGCTAGAGTGGAGCCTGAAGACACTGAAATGAATAGTTTCTGCTTCTAGTATTTCACAATTTTGGCAGTCTCCATTCCATTCATTTATGTTGTGACTCTAGCTGCTTAAAGTTTCTCTATACACTTAGAATAGCTTGCACAGAGATAGTAGTTACAGGTGTGGGAAGTAAACTGAATTGATAATCAACCTGGAATCTGTTTTCTTCCTTCCACCCCTCTTCCATCCAATCTGTGTCTGATACAATAAGAATTATATATTTGGTCTTTTCCCCCAGCTCCTAACACAGAGTTCCTAAATCCCTTGGAGCTTCCTGAGTGGTAAGAGTCACTTCCTTTGTCTAGTGAAATGACTCTTGGTGGGCCCCTAGATAGATAGCGTCAGGCCAAGACTTGATTTGAGGATTGGAACTTTCATTGAAACTCCCAACCTCCAAGAGGGGGAGAGAGGCTGGGGATTGAGGTAATCACCAATAGCCAATTATCTAGTCAATCATGCCTAGATAATGAAGACTCCATAAAAACCCAAAATGTTGGAGTTTGGAGAGTTTCCAGGTTTTGAACACATGGAGATTCAAGAAGAGTGATATACTCCATTAGGGATTGGAAGCCCTATGCTCTTTCTTCATACTTTGCCCGGTGGATCTCTCTTCCATCTGGCTGTTCCTGAGTTATATCCTATTATAATAAACCAGTGATCTAGTAAATAAAATGTTTCTCTGAGTTCTGTGAGCTGCCCTAGCAAATTAACTGAGCTTGAGGAACGGGTCACTGGAACCTCCCATCTATAGCTGATTAGTCAGAAGTACAGGTGACAAGCTAAAGTAGGGGCAGACTTATTGGACTGAGTCCTTAACCTGTGGGGTCTGTGCTAACTCTGGGTGGCTTGTGTCAGAATTGAACTGACTGGTAGGACACCTACTTGGTGTCCAGAGAGTTGGAGAATTAGTTGGTATGGGGGAAAAAACCCCACACATTTGGTGTCAGAGTGTTGTGAGAAAAGACTCACAGATTACCTCAGAAATGTGTGGCTAGTGATAGCAGCTATTACATTTGTAACATTGAGACTAAGCTAATAGGAAATTAGCCCCCCCAAAATATCTTAAATCACATATCTCATAAGAGACTTGTAGTCAATGTATATAAAGAATTCTTGTAATTCAATTATTATTAAAATTACTATTATTTACTAATTATTAATAATTTTTAAATAATTCTTGTTATGAAACATTATAAACATTATAGGCATTCCCCCAAAGAAAATATACAAACCACCCATGAAAATCTATCATGAAAAGATGCCCAACAGCATTAGTCATGAGGAAAACTCAAATCAAAACCACCGTAAGATACCACTTCACACCCATGAGGATGACTATAACAAACAAAATGGACAATAACAAGTGTAGACAAGAATGTGGAGAAATTGGAACCTTAGTACATTGCTGGCAAGAATATAAAATTGTGCAGCCACTGTGGAAAACAGTTTGACAGTTGCTCAAAATATTAAACATGGAGTTACCCTCCTTAGCAGTTCTTAGGTATATACCCAAGGGAAATTAAAATAGATCCATACAAAAGCATGTACATGAATGTACATAGTAGCATTCTTTATAACAGTCAAAAAGTGGGAACAACCCCAAATCCGTCAACTGGTGAATAGGCAAAGAAAATGTGGTACAGCCATACAATGAAGTATTATTCAGCAAAAAAAAAAAAAAAAAGGAATGAAGTACTGAAGGGCTACTACATGGATGAACCTCAAAAACAATTCTTAGTAAAGAATCCAGTCTCAAAAGACCACATATTGTGTGATTCTTTTTATATAAAATATCCAGAATAGGCAAATCTTCATAGACAGAAGGTAGATTCATGGTTTCCTAGGGCTGTGGGGGAATTTGGGGGGTAAAGGGGAATAAATGCAAGTGGGTGCAGTGTTTCTTTCTGAGGTGATAAAAATGTTCTACAATTGATTGTGGTGATGGTTGTACAACCATGTGAATATGCTAAAAACCATTGAATTGTGGACTTTATATGGGTGAATTATATGGTATGTAAATTATATTTCCATGAAGCTGCTTAAAAAATTATATTCGGGGTGCCTGGGTGGCTCAGTTGGTTGAGATCAGTTGGTTGACTCTTGATTTCAGCTTAGGTTACTATCCCAGGGTTGTGGGATCGAGACCCAAGTCAGGCTCTGCGCTGACAGCACGGAGCCTGCATGGGGTTTCTCTCTCTCTCTCTCTCTCTCTCTAAGCAAATAAACAAACAAAAAAGATATTGGCCTAACCCAGGGAACAGAACAAGGTGTGCAAGAGGAACCTGAAACAAGGTCAACCTGACCCTTCTCAGCATATCAATTTCACTATGGGCTAGTCAGTTATATAAACATGAATCAGTAGTAATCAGAGAGATGCAAGCTAAAACATTCACAAAGGTATCAGTTTACACCTCTCAGACTCACAAAAAATCAGAAATTTGGATCTTGCCAAGGGTTGGAGAGGTGCGGGAAAGGGAACATACTGTTCTCCACTGTTGGTGGGCATCTACCTGGTGCAGCCATTCTGGGGAGTGATCTGGCATAATTTAGTATAATGAAAATGTATTCTGTGACATAGCAATTCTGCTCCTAGTAAATATCCCAAAGAAATTTTCACATGGGTCTGTATGGGATCATGGACAACGCTGTTTCCTCTATCATAGCCAAAGATGGAAGGGAATTAAGTCTACATCTTAGGTGCATCTCACAGGTGCTCATCCCTGTGAGAGTAGACAGGTAAAATGTGATCCACACACTGGAGTCTAAAGCCTCTGTGAGTAGCATCAGGTTAGATGTAGGCACAGCTTCCTTGACAATTCTTAAATACACAGAGCTGAGTGGAAAAATATAAACACCAGAAGGAGATATATGATGTGATACTGTTTCCATAAATTAAAAAATTTGCACACGGGGCACCTGGGTGGCTCAGTCAGTTAAGTGACTGACTCTTGATTTCGGCTCAGGTCATGATCTCACAGTTGGTGAGATTGTGCCTCTGTGCTGACAGGGCAGAGCCTACTTGGGATTCTCTCTATCCCTCCATCTCTCTCTCTCCCTCTCTCTCTCCCTCTCCCCACCACCTTGCACCCTCTCTCTCTGCCCTCCCACACTCCCACACTTGCGTGCTCTCTCTCTCTCAAAATAAATAAATAAACAAAAAAGTGCACACAGAAAACAATATATTTTGCAATAGTACATTTAAAAAGATAGCCCACTCAAATAAAAGTAGCAATTAGTTCTGTGCCTGCAGTCTCTTCCTCCTAGAAGTTCTAAAACGTCACAATTTATTGAGCTAGAAATGATTTAAAAATATCCAGAGTTAAGTTTCTTAGGATCCACATAAGAGTGAAACCATATGGTATCTGTCTTTCTCTGTATGGCTTATTTCAAGAAACTTAACAGAAACCCATGGGGGAAGGGAAGGAAAAAAAAAAAAAGAGGTTAGAGTGGGAGAGAGCCAAAAACATAAGAGACTGTTAAAAACTGAGAACAAACTGAGGGTTGATGGGGGGTGGGAGGGAGGGGAGGGTGGGTGATGGGTATTGAGGAGGGCACCCTTTGCGATGAGCACTGGGTGTTGTATGGAAACCAATTTGACAATAAATTTCATATATTAAAAAAAAAAAATATCCAGAGTAAGACTGTAGGAGAGATTCCTGCCTTGTATAGGAGATTTTATCAGATGACCTAAAGCTACATAGGCCCAAACACTCTTTCCATAGGATAACAGAGGTTGCAACATTATGGCCACAACCTGAGATGATCTAGTTCCTTCACTATTTTAAGGATCAGTAGTCAGGGGAGATTTCTCCAAGACAGGATTCATACTTTGGTTCTCTGAAACTGAAAATGTTTGGTTTTGCTCTGAACTGAGGTTGAACCATCGATTCCACAAGTGCAGCAATGTACCATAGCTCAGTTTCCTTAAAACGAATGTTTTAAGGAACATTCACCTTGTTCACCCCACACCCCCAGTTTTTGCATCTTTCTGCCAGTGGCTCCTAGCATTCCCTCACAGACCTTGTCTGCCTAATGTTAAAGTGGACTAAGCCAGGTTTCATGCCAGACAAATTTGGTTTCATCTCCTGGCTATTCATCGTTTATAGCCGATTGTTCTTGACAAAGTCATTTAACTTCTCAGAGCTGTTTTCCCACATGAATTAGGGAAATAATAAAACAAGTCAGCGATCTTTTCTAAGTATTTTCTATGCAACTACAAACATCCATGTTGCAGCTCAAATCGTATCCTAGTTATTATGTATATTCTTCTGTTAATTTTCTTTTTACCCAAAATATATTATGCATAGCTTTCAATGTCAATATAGATAAATAATAGGTGTCAGGCATGTGTGGGGGCAGGAAATCTCTACTTCATACTCAATTTTGTGGTACACAGAAATCTGCTCCAAAAATAATCTATCTGTTAAAAAAAATGAAAGTTAGAGGCGCCTGGGTGGCTCAGTCGGTTGAGCGGCTGACTTCGGCTGGGGTCATGACCTCGCAGTCTGTGAGTTTGAGCCCCACATTGGGCTCTGTGCTGACAGCTCAGAGCCTGGAGCCTGCTTCGGATTCTGTATCTTCCCCTCTCTCTGCCCCTCCCCTGTTCACGCTGTCTCTCTCTCTCAAAAATAAATAAACATTAAAAAAAGATTTTTTTAAATAAATAAATAAATAAACAAATAAAAGTTGATTCAACAATATGATGAATAAAATACATGTTTCTTTTCGGGGCGCCTGGGTGGCTCAGTCGGTTAAGCGTCTGACTTCAGCTCAGGTCATGATCCCACAATTTGTGAGTTCGAGCCCCATGTCATAGGGCTCTGTGCTGACAGCTTGGAGCCTGGGGCCTGCTTCACATTCTGTCTCTCCCTCTCTCTGCTCCTTCCCCACTCATGCGTTCTCTCTCTCTCTCTCTCTCTCTCTCTCTCTCTCTCTCATAAATAAAATGTTTTTTAAGAATTAAAATACATTTTTTTAAAGTTTATTTATTGATTTTGAGAGAGAGAAAGAGAGAGCAAGTGGAGAAGGGGCAGAGAGAGGGAAAGACAGAATCCCAAGCAGACTCTGCAAGGGACAGCCTGATGTGGGGCTCAAACTCACAAAAGGTAAGATCATGACCTGAGCCAAAGTCAGATCCTTAATCCACTGAGTCACCCAGGTGCCTCTGAAATACATGTTAAAGAGTTTCACAATATAATCATTGTTATTGACTCTAGGATTGTACTGTTAGATTGTATTACCAACATATTGTTTTCGTATTTAAATAGTACATTCAGTGAGAGAAATTATCTTAATATGAACATTTAATAAATAATTTTAAAAATCCATTTTATTTTATTGATTCTTTTTTAGTAATCTGCACACACAACATGGGGCTTGAACTCATGACGCCATCGAGAGTTGCATGCTCTTCTGATTGTGCCAGCCAGGTGCCCCTAATAAATAATTTTAAATTAATAAACAATAGCTACCCATGTCCGTATGTCCTTTAAAAAATAGACATTAGGGGCGCCTGGGTGGCTCAGTCGGTTAAGCATCCGACTTCAGCTCAGGTCATGATCTCACAGTCCGTGAGTTTGAGCCCCGCGTTGGGCTCTGTGCTGACAGCTCAGAGCCTGGAGCCTGTTTCAGATTCTGTGTCTCCCTCTCTCTGACCCTCCCCCGTTCATGCTCTTTCTCTATCTCAAAAATAAATAAAAATTTAAAAAAATAAAATAAAAAAATAGACATTACTTTTGAGAGTACTTTTAGGTTCACAACAAAATTGCATGTAATATACAAAGAGTTCTAGCGTATATCATGCCCACCTCACACCTCACACATGAACGAGTCTTCCCCACTACCAACATCTCCCATTAAAGTGGCATGTTTGTGGGGCGCCTGGGTGGCTCACTCAGTTAAGTGTCTGACTTCAGATCAGGTCATGATCTCACGGCTTGTGAGTTCGAGCCCCACATCAGGCTCTATACAAATACATACTTCTTTTTTTTAGTATGTTTGACACACAATGTTACATTCATTTCAGGCATACAACAGAGTGACTTTTCAAGTTTATAGATTATGCTATGCTCACAGCACTATTACAACATCATTGACTATATTCCTTATGCTGTGCCTTTGATTACCATGACTTACTCATTCCATAAATGGAAGCCTGTACCTCCAACTGCCCTTCACCCATTCTGCCCATCTCCCCACCCCCTCCCCTCTGGCAACCATCAGCTTCTTCTCTGTATTTATAGGTCTGGTTCTGCTTTCTGTTTTTGTTTATTCATTTGTTTTTTTTTAAATTCCACACAAGTGAAGTCATATGGTATTTTTCTTTTCTGACTTATTTCACATAGTATAATACCCTCTAGGTTCATCCATGTTGTCTCAAATGACACAATCTCATTCTTTTTTATAGCTGTGTCACATTCCATTATATATATGTATATATGTATATATATATATATATATATATGCATCATACACACACACACGCACACACACACACACACACACACACACCCCATTATCTTCCTTACACATTTGTCTATTGATGGATACTTTGGTTGTTTCCATATCTTGGCTATTGTAAATAGTTCTGCAATAAACATGGGGGTGCATATATCTATTTGTTTTCTTTGGGTACATGCCCAGTAGTAGAATTGTAGAATTACTGAATCATTTACAAAAATGTCTATTCAAGTCCTCTGCTCATTTTTAACTGGTTTGGGTTTTTTGGTGTTGAGTTGTGTAACTATATATATATATATATATATATATATATATATATATAATTTATTGTGAAATTGGCTAACATACAGTGTGTAAAGTGTGCTACTGGTTTTTGGGGTAGATTCCTATGGTTCATCGCTTATACAGCACCCAGTACTCATCCCAGTAAGTGCCCTCCTCAATGCCTATCACCCATTTTCTCTTCTACCCGTCCCCCACCCAGTTTGTTCTCTGTATTTAAGAGTCTCTTATGGTTTGCCTCCCTCCTTCTTTGTTTGTAACTATTTTTCCCCCTTCCCTTCCCCTGGTCTTCTGTTAAATTTCTCAAGATCCACATAAGTGAAAACATATGATATCTGTTTTTCTCTGACTGACTTATTTCACTTAACATAATATCTTCTAGTTCTATCCACGTTGCTGCAGTTTTTTATATATTTGGGGTATAACTCCTTATCAGATACATCATTTACAAATATCTTCTCGCATTTAGTAGGTTGTCTTTTTGCTTTTTGAGAGTTTCCTTCGCTGTGCAAAAGTTTTTTATTTTGATGTAATCCCAATAGTTTATTTTTGCTTTTGTTTCCCTTGACTTACTTAGGAGACATCTAGAAAAATGTTATAACTGATGTCAAAGAAATTACTGCCTGTGTTCTCTTCTAGGATTTTTATGGTTTCAGGTCTCACATTCAGGATTTAATCCACTTTGAGTTTATTTTTGTGTATGGTGTTAGAAAATAGTCCAGTTTAATTCTTCTGCATGTAGCTATTCAGTTTTCCCAGCACCATTTATTGAAATGACTATCTTCTCCCCCATTCTATATTCTTGCCTCCTTTTCCATAGATTAATTGACATATAAGCATGGGTTTATATCTGGGGTCTTTATTCTGTTCCATTGATCTATGTGTTTAATTTGCTTTGATACTGCTTTGATTACTACTTTGTATTTTATTTTGTAGTATATACTTTGTAGTATATGTTGCAATCTAGAATTATGATACCTCCAGCTTTGTTATTCTTTCTCAAGATTGTGTTGGCCATTCTGGATCTTTTGTGGTTCCATGCATATTTTAGTATTCTTTGTTCTAGTTTTATAAAAAATGATGTTGGTATTTTGATAAGGTTTGCACTGAATCTGTAGATTTCTTTGGGTAGTAATAAGTATATACTTTTTCATAGCTGCATGGAGTACCATGTTATGGATTTTCCATGAATACTTTAAACAACTGTTTGAAAATAAAGTTCATTTTCAGTTTTTTCCCATTGTATACCATACAGGTGATGCAATATTTGTTAAAACTCTTGCTATTTTAACTTACCCATCAACATGAAAATAAGACTGATGCATAGAAAAATCAACAAAGGAATGAAGAGGCAAATTATAGAAGATGAAACATAAATGGCCAGTATGAAATGAGAATTGCTCAACCTCATTAATAATCAAAGAAATGGGAATTAGAACAAGACACAAGAGACACAAATTGGTGAAGATGAAAAAGATTGATAATATCAGGACTGTAAACTGGGGGTAGGAGGGTTAATTATTACACCCTTGTAGGAGAGCAATTTAGCAATATGTTGCAACAGTCAAAATGAACAAGTCTTTTTGATTATTTTGAATTTTTAAAATCTGTGATAATAATATTGTTACATTAAGCGGTCCTTATCTTTTAGAGATAAATATCATAATATTATGAATGAAATTTTCTGATTACTTGGATTACTTCAAAATAGTCTCGTTAGGGGATGGGGCAGCCTTGTGAGACTGTGAGGTCTGTGCTAACTCCAAGTGGTTAGTGTCAAAATTGAGTTAAATTGTAGGGCACTCATTTGGTGTCAGAAGTGTTGTGAGAGGGGTGCTTGGCTGGCCCAGTTTGTGGAGCATAGGACTCTGGATCTCAGGGTGGTAAGTTTGAGCCCCATGTGGGGTGTAGAGATTACTTAAAAAAAAGAAATGTCTGAAAACAGATCAGGCTGGATGACGGGTACGTTGAAATTCATTTTACTATTTTCTTTCCTTCTATGTTTTAAAAAACTTTTCCAAAAGGAAAAAGTTTAGAAAAAAGAAAAAAGGTGTGCTTAAATCTTTTTTTAAGATTTTTTAAAAAATGTTTATCTGATTGAGAGGGGAACAGGGGATCTGTGCTGACAGAACAGAGCCTGATGCAGGGCTTGGACTCACAAACCACAGGATCATGACCTGAGCTGAAATCGGACCCTTAACCGACTGAACCACCCAGACACCCCTGGTGTGGTTAAATCTTAACATAGCATTTATTTTTGAGAAAATTTATGCTAAGGAAATGATAAAAACTAGTGGGAAAAGGATGTAGCTTCAAAAATATTCAATATAACTTTCTAATGGAAACCTCAGTCTGGGTATTGAACTTTTTTGTTTTTTTTTTAATCTGAGCCAAGAACTACTTTGACAGTATCCTGAAAGGTGAGCAAACTAGTAACTCTAGCTCAGGAGAAGAAATGCATTTCACCCAATCACTTTCTGGTAAATGCTATCTAGCAAATGACATTGAGCTTAGCTGTCTAACAAGCTAAAACTCAAGTGGTTGCTAAAGAAAGATAGCGTTCAGGGGCGCCTGGGTGGCGCAGTCGGTTAAGCGTCCGACTTCAGCCAGGTCATGATCTCGCGGTCCGTGAGTTCGAGCCCCGCGTCAGGCTCTGGGCTGATGGCTCAGAGCCTGGAGCCTGTTTCCGATTCTGTGTCTCCCTCTCTCTCTGCCCCTCCCCCGTTCATGCTCTGTCTCTCTCTGTCCCAAAAATAAATAAAAGCTGAAAAAAAAAATTTAAAAAAAAAAGAAAGATAGCGTTCAGAGTGAAAACCATAAACAAACAATTTCATACAACAAAATTATGGACGTAAGTACAGAAAATTGGCTGTTTTGCTGTGTGAGTATACTCAGTGGTCTTCATGTGTACTGTGACTGCTCAGTCCTGAATCTTCTCTTTATGATGCACAGTTGAAGCTCTTAGTGAATTGGTTGCAAATAGCTCCCAAAGCCATTGCTCATGTAGGCCTTTAATGGGTCAGGAAAATATTCAGATTTTTAGATAATGTATAATGTACATATATGCTTTAGGAAAGCTTGCAATAATGGCACATGTCCTAGTGATTTGGGGACAGAACATAAATAGCTTTTATCTGTAAGATTTCAATGAAGATGTAATGAATAATGCATAGAAGTTAGTGAGGGTTAACTGTGCCGATATATTACTGTCTTGGTCAGAGTTCTCTAGAGAAACCCTTTATATATGTATAAAGAGATTTATTATGAGGCATTGGCTCATGTAATTGGAGTCTGAGAAGTCCCACAAATCTGCCTTCTTCAAGCTAGACATTTTGGAAAGCCAGGGATATAGTTCGAAGGCCTGAGAGCCGCAAGACACAATGGTGTAGATTCCAGCCCAGGTCTGAGAGCCTGAGAACCAGGAGTGCTGAGGGCAGGAGAGGATTGTTGTCTCAGCTCAAGTAGCAAAGCCTTCCTCGGCCTTTTGGTTCTATTCAGGCCTCAACAGATTGGATGATACCCACCCACACTGGCAAGAGTCACCAATTCAAAAGCTAATCTCTTCAAGAAACACTCTCACACAAACACCCAGAAGTAATGTTTCACCAGCTATCTGAGTATCCCATGGCCCAATCAAATTGACATCTAAATTAACAATCACAATTAGTTATCTATTGCTACACAGAAAATTACTCCAAAACTTTGTTGTGAAGAACAGTAAACATTTATTGGTGCACATAATTCTGAGAGTCAGGAATTTGGGAGCAGCTTTGCTGGGCAGTTCTGTTTGGGGTCTCTCATGAGGTTGCAGTCAAGATGTCGGCCAGAGTTGCCGTCATATGATGGCTTGACTGGGGCGAGAGGTCCTCTTCTGAGAAGCTTGTCTCTCATGGCTGGTAAGTGGTTGCTATAGGAGGCTTCAGCTCCACAACACATGTACTGTGTAAGAATCCTCATGTCCTGAGAGCTAGTATCCTCCAGAATAAGTAATCCAAGGCAGAAGGCAGAAGCCTCGATGTGAACCAGCTTTAGAAGTCACCCTCCATCATTTCTGCAGCCGGAATATCAAGAGCTATCAATAGCAAGAACTATTGGAGGCTACTTTGGAGGCTGGCTACCACAGATAACGACAGAATGAATGTAAAAAGAGTGCCAATGGGGGTGACTTGGTGGCTCAGTTGGTTAAACATCCAGCTCTTGATCTCAGCTCAGGTCTTGCTCTCAGGGTCATGAGTTCAAGCCCTGCATTGGGCTCCACTCCCGGAGTGGAGCCAACAACAACAACAAAAAAGGGGGCCACTGAAAGGGATTTTATTCTACTCCTCTATTTGCAGTTTAACTTCAATATTCTTGCTTTTGTATCTTCTGTTTGTCCCTCCAAATCTACTCTTCACCATTCCCTGTCCCAGGAGGCTCACCTGTATGAACCACACCAAAGGTTGTGGTCCTCTGGCTTCATAGGAAGGAAGAGAACAGGAACATTAACTATCTTTGTTCCTTTCCTCAGACTCTGTCTCTTGCCCAAATGTGAGAGTTCATTTGGCGGCCCTTGCATTCCTTTCAATAATCACTCCCTCCTCTCATCCCTTCAGGCCTAGGGGTGTTAACTGCCCTGCTGCTACTGACCCCAGGTTAAGTCATTGTCTTGTGGTTATGCTACACCCTACAACTTTGTGGACAGTTCACTTGCAAAAAAAAAAAAAAAAAAAAAAAAAAATTCTTTCCTCAGATGATCTAACTTGAGTGAAACCCAGTTTTCTGTTGAGATTCTGACTGATACAGTACTAAAGAGGCAAATGGCAAATTTATGTACAGCTCTTACTCCCAGATAGCCTCCAAAAACAGTGTCTCTGATGTTTGGGGTTATTTCTGCTGCTTCTTAGAATTTTGCTTCCTTTCTTCCTCCTTCCTTCTCCAGCTCACATCCAATATTCACTTGACCTTTCACTTGCCTGGTGGCTCAGATTGGTCTTCAATAGTCAGTCTCAGAGGGTTTAAAGAAAAAGGAAGGTAAGATTCCTATCTAGAGTAGGATGCCCCTAGCCCTACTGCTGTTTACTTACTACCTTCCACGCTTTGGGTAAGCCCAGGAAAATCTGTGATTGGGTATTCTCTATGACTTGGACACCTAGGTGATTTTAAGGTTGGTATTCATGTGCTGGGATGGTGGGGCAGAAAAAATAGAAAGGGCCTGGCTCTCTGATGACTGTGGAGCCTCAACACAAGCACTGCCTACCTCCAGACTTCTTTGATGCACAAGAGAAATGAACTTCTCTCCTGAATAAGCCACTATCATTTCAGGTTTTTTGTTACAGGCAGGTGAACTTAATGCAAATCAATAGGATGTCCTTCAGTATCTTGGGTAGAAAATATCTGGCTACTCCAATCACTGCAGCAAATCCACAGAATGGTTACACTCAATCTGCACATGCACCTTTTTAAAAGTCTTCCATAGGACTGTATGTGTCCTGTATGTGTCAGGGACAGGCAAAGCTGTAAGACTTCATTCTGTCCTCCAGTGGCTTATAGAGGAGAGAGACTCTAGTCAGAACACAAGATGGTGGTAATAAAAGAAAAGTAGGCAAGTCCATTTTGGAATTTATAGAAGAAAAGTAAAGTGGTAAAACCTCAGACTGAGAGCAATCCTGGGGGTTATACCACCAGAGTTTCAGAGCCCAGAGCACCTCATCTCGAACCTAAGACCATCAAGTCCCTGCTTCTTCTTTTCTTTAACTACAGCCTGCTCCAGGCTGTACTCAAAGCACCCAGTACTGCTGCTGGGAATTCCTGATACCACTGCCCAGCAATAGAGACCTTGAGAGAGAACAAGTCCTGAGGTGGGGACCAGTAAATGGAATCAAAGGGATGTAAGTGTGGAGATGGAGAGAAGATGTGGCCCTGGTTCTGTATTTTAAATAGATGGGTGCATTTCTCATAAAAAACATTCCTGCCCTTGTTTGCCAGGCTTTCTTGGTTACACTGCAAGTTGGAAAGATATGTCTGACCAAAGAACTACCTACTGTAATTTCTAACATTACTTTGAAGAGAAATGCATTCCAGTTATAAACAACCAATTAACAAAATCTTTCTTAAAACATAACCATTCATTCATTCAGTAACTATTCCTTAAGAGCCTACTAGTTGCAAGTACTGTTCTAGGTGCCAGTAGTAATGCAGCAGTGAAGAAAATAAAGTGAAATCCTTCCTGTTAAGAAACATTCTTGTGGCGCCTGGCTGACTCAGTCAGTAAAGCATGCAATTCTCAATCTCAGGGTTATAAGTTCAGGCCCCATGTTGGGCATGAAGCCTACTTAAAAAAAAATTCTTTAAAACTTGTAAATAAAGCAAAAACAAGGGTGGCAGTTCCTTTTAATGTCATGGGAGGGCATTGTTTATCAGGATCACCCAAGGATGATTTAATATTCTAGGGGGAATATACTTTGTTCAAATCACTGTTCTGATTAAAGGTCCCAGTCTTAGTGAAGTTGCATGTTTCCCCCCCCCCCCATAAAGATGCAAATAATTTCTGTCCAGTATAAAAGACAAACACAAAGGTTACAATTAATTGCCTTGAAGAACATTAACCAGTTTTGTATCTAACCTAGCAATTTTACTCTAACATTTCTTTATTAAATTGGAGCCAACATTACCAATTTTCTGGGTCCCTACTAATTACTTAGTTGAACAAAATCTTTGGTATGTGTTCATTATATATTTGTATGACAACCATTTTTTTTAACTTTTTGAAAAATTATACTTCAATAATCTTTTCATGGAGTTTATAATGCAGTTACATAGCTTCTCTCTTTGCTCTTTTCCCTCTCGTTTGGAGTTCAAACTAGTGGGCTACCATGTCATAATGCTTCCTATTCAATTTTTTCTTTCCTTAGGCTTTTTTGGATAGCAAATGGAGGAGACTAGAATATGTCACCCTTAAATATTCCTCTTTGACATAAAAATTGTTTCAAGCTTAAGGCAATGAAGAAGCAGCAAACTCTTCTCTCTACTTGCCCTCTTTCTGCCTATAGGAAATTCTCCTGTAGGAAATTCTCCTTTTTCTGCAAACAGATGTATCAGCTCAAGAGCAATAAAAAAGAAATCTACAAACAAACCTTACTCCATTAGCTTCCTCCCACGTATTTACCTTCCCTCAGTTTGCCACCTTGGAAGCCTGGAATTACTTTCCTTTGTCCTGTCGTTTCTCTATAAATTTACTGTTCTTTGTCGAAGATACTACACAAGCAAGAGTTCTAAGCCACTACTTTGAGTTACTCTTCAAGTTTCTCCTGTGTGATGTGCACTGCACACATTAAATTGTTTGCTTTTCTCTCATTAATTTGTCTTTTTGTAAAAAGCCCAGCTAAAAACCTAAGATGGGAAGACATAAAATTTTGCCTCCCCTACATAAAGAAACAGATCACTTTCTGAATGTTTGTGACTCCAGGGCACCTACGTGGCTCAGTTGAGCATCCAACTCTTGCTTTCCACCTCAGGTCATGATCCCAAGGTCGTGGGATTAAGCCCTGCCTCAAGCTCTGCACTGAGGGTGGAGCTGCTTGGGATTCTCTCTCTCTCCCTCTGCTCCTCTCCCCTGCTTATACTCTCTCTCTCTCTCTCTCTCTCTCTCTCTCTCTCAAAAATAAATAAATAATTAATTAAAAAAATAATGTTTGTGTCTCCACTCCCCTAATTCATATGCTGAAACTCTAATCATAATGTGATGGTATCTGGAGTTGGGGCCTTTGGGAGGTAATTAAGTCATGAGGGTGGAACCTTCATGATAAGATTAATGCCCACATAAGAAGAGGCCAGAAGAGCTGGCTCTCTTCTTCTACCACGGTAAGGATACAAAAAGTCAGGAATCTGCAGCCTGGAAGAGGACCTTCACCAGAGCCCAAACCTGCTGGCACCCTGATCTCGTATTTCCAGCCTCCAAAACTGTGAGAAATGTATCTCTATTGTTGATACATCACCCAGTCTATGGTAATTTGTTATAGCAGCCTGAATTAAAACATCCGCCTTACAAGTTTCATTTTGACTCTGTCTTTGCAAAGCAGATGGCAAACAATTATTGAAGCCACCATCATTTAGTCTGGTTGCAAGTAAGCATGCAAGTATTTAAGGTTTGATTTTTACAGATCAAGCAGAGGACCAAAAAAGGTGGTTTCAGCAGCAGGTAATGAATCCATTGGCTACAAAAGAAAAAACAGGCTTTCCTGGCTCTCAGTGTATTATTAAATCACTCCTTTTATATGACATCCCTTTCCCCCCCTTCACTGTCTTTAGAGAGAACACTGTAACTGAGGTGGGCAAAGTCAAAGTTCTTATGAGGGTGAAATGAAAGATTCAGAAACTCCAGGTGCACTTTGTCATGCAGCCCAGTAGTGAGGACCTGAGGTGACTTAGCAATATCTTTGTACTTTGTGCCAAATGCACCCATATTTACCTTTTGTGGGTTTTTTTTAACTCTCTTCTCTTTTGTTCTCTTTTTTATCATCATGTTTTTAAGTTTATTAATTTATTCTGAGAGAGACAGAGATAGTGACAGTGGGAGAGAGGCAGAGAGAGAAAGAGACAGAGAATCCCAAGCAGGCTCTGGACTGTCAGTACAGAGCCTGGAGCCCAATGTTTAAGACACTGTGAGATCATGACCTGAGCCAAAACCAGGAGTTGGGTGCTCAAGTGACTGAGCCACCCAGGTGGCCCTTATCATTATATTTTAAATGTTTATTTATTTTTGTGAGGGTGGGAGGGGCAGAGAGAGGGAGACAGAGGATCTGAAGCAGGCTCTGTGAGCCTGATTCTCTTCTTTATTATTTTGATATTTATTCAAGAAATCATTATTGAGTGCTTATTCTATATGAAGCATTGTGGCAGTTAGGAATTAAGTGGTAAGTCAAACCATAATCCCTACTTCTCACAGAGTTTACAGTGATTCTCCATGAATAATATGACAACAATAACTAATACACATAAAATGATTATTATATGCTAGGCATTCTTCTAAGAACTTTAAGTTTATTGTTTAATTCACACAACTAGAAAGGTATTGTCATCACCATTTTATAGATGAGGAAACCAAGGCACAGAAAGTAAGAAATTTGCCCAAAGTCACATGGCTACAGTGGTTGAGCTTGTATCCTACTTGCCACCCTTTTATTGTCTTTACTAATGCAGATGTCACCTGAGGGGTTATACTAATTCATTTATTTATTAATTCATCCACTCTTCACCCTGTTATTAAGCATCTTTGATGATTTAGGAATGTGGCCATGGTTTCCAGCAAACAAGGAATTAGGAAGTCCTTGTCATGGAGTCAATCACAGTTTCCTGAGAGGGAAAGGCCCATAAACACATACTTCCAGCACAACCTGTTAGGTACAAAGGCAGGGCTATGTACCAAGTGAAACGTAAACAAAGAAGCAGCAGTGACTAACTTTTGTCTGGGGTTGTTGAGAAAGACTTTACAGAGGAGAGAAATTTTTATTAGTGTCTTAAAGGCTAAATAGCAACTCATTAAAGACTAATAGGGAGATCAATCCAGAGAAAGGAAAGAACACAAAGAGAAGCCTGGAGTCATGCTAGGGCCAGGTGTGTGGGCGATGATGGTGCAGGTGGGTGAGGAGCAAGACAAGGATCAGAAGTGGAGTTAGGGTTGGCACTGCAGTCCCAGAGACAGCCACCACCCAGCCTGACGCCACTGACCCTGAGCCAGAGATGGCTGTGCCTCCCACGTGTGCTCATTTTGGCAAATCTGCGAGAGATGTCTTCACCAAGGGCTAGGAATTTGGCTTAATAAAACCTGATTTGAAAACAAAACCTGAAAATGGACTGCAATGTACAAGCTTAGGTTCAGCCAAAACTGAGACCAACCACTAAAGTCAGCATCAGCCTAGAAACCCAGTATAGATGCATCAAGCACGGTCTGACGTCTTTGGAGAAATACAACACAGACAACACTCTAGACATGGAGATATTTGTGGAAGACCAGCTTGCATGTGTACTGAAGCTGACCTTTGATTCATCCTCTCACCAAGCACAGGGTGGGAAGGTGGGAGGAGGATGCTAAAATCAAGACAGGGTGTAAGCAGGAGGCATCAACCTGGATGTGGATTTCCACATGGCGGGGCCTTCAGACCAGGTCGCTCAGGTGCCACATCAAAACGACTGGCTCGCTGGCTCCCAGATGAATTCTGAGACCACAAAGTCTGGAGGGACCCAGAGCAACTCTCCGGTTGGCTACAAGACTGATGAATTGCAGCTTTACACTAATGTAAATGACAGGATGGAGGCTAGTGGCTCCTTTTATCAGAAGGTGAACAAGAAATTGGAGACCAATGTTAATCTGGCCTGGACAGCAGGAGCTAGTAACACTGACTTCGCAATAGCAGCCAAGTATCAGATGGACCCTGACGCCTATTTCTCCACCACAGTGAACAGCTCCAGCCTGACAGGTTTAGAACACATTCAGACCGTAAAGCTAGCTGTCAGACTGACTGTGTCAGAGTGATGCTGTCAGCTCTGCTGGATGGCAAGAATGTCACTGCTGGTGGCCACAAGCTTGGTCTATGACTGGAAGGCAAGCATAATCAAAGGCTATACAATCATTTCATTTTAGACTATTTTACAGCATAGCTACCCTCAGAATTTAGTGTACCTTTTAATGTTTGTCTGGAATGCAATAATGCTAAACATCATGTTGAACTTCCATATTAAATGATTCCACTTTAAGGTGTTACTCTTTCAGAGGTACAGAAGAAACCCAATTCCACTTGGGGGGAACTTGGTGGCCTCTAGAAATGTCAGGGTTTTTTTTTTAATCTAGAAACAGCTGCTAGTGGAAGTTGATAATTACAAACTGTCATTAAGTAAATGAATGAAATTGTGACTTCCTGAGAAGTGAACCTTAGTTTCCTACCCTATGAAGGAGAGGCTTGTTGTTTGATGGTGTGTACAAACTCATCTGAAAGAGACTTTTTTAGACAGATTTTCGTGACCTGTTTCCACCCCAGTCCATCACCTCTTTTACACCAAAAATAGTCTGCAATGCATGGTAGCTGAGTTTTTTGTTTTGTGAGTGTGTGTGTGTGTGTGTGTGTGCCATTTGAGATAGAGGTGGATGAAGCCAGTAATTCAGGACTTTATCTCCTTTCATGTTGTGTTTTTTTGCCCTTGCACCAGATGAAACAGCTTCTAAGAGTTCTAGCTGCAAGCAGAGAAGAGTCTCTGTGACTGTAATCACATGGTGACATCATTCAGAATCTAAATTGGACTTCTGTTATATTCTTGCCACTTGGTTTATTTTTTAGCAGTTTAACCGGTGATTTTAGAGTCTTCCATTTTGGGTAGAATAAGATCCTCCTTTAAAATGCTATAATTAACATAACTGAAAGTGAAACTTGAACAAAATATTAGAACCTCAAAAAAAAAAAAAAAGAAATTGAGTTGGAAACAAAGAGTGATTATTGACGATACTCAAAGGGGTTTAAACTGGGGATTAATGCATACAGATCTGTATTGTAGAGATTCTTTGGCACCATTTTGAAGAAGATTAATGCTAGAAGATCCCAAAGAAAGTTAGAACAAATTGGTAGCTATTGCAGCCATCTAAACATTATTTCAGTTATGGAACAGTATTAATTCAGAATTAATTCAATTTCTTCACACAACCCCCATAAAGTAGGTGTGACCATATGCCATTTTACAGATGAAGAACTCAGTGAATAGAGAGTTGCCAAATGGTATACAGCCAGTAAGTGGAGTCATGTTTCACACCCAGGCAATCTGTGTTAATACTGCATTTTTAGAGCCTTCGGGAATAGGGGTGGAGTGCTGTACTGGAGGTGGGGTTAGGGGATACAGCCCATTGCCAGGGCAAACTTTCTTACAAATCCCCTTTAAATATCTTTCTCTCTTCCTAGAGTTTACACTCACTCTGGCTGCTAATCTCTCTGCTCTAAGGGCTATTGCTGTCACACTGCTTTTCTTGAGAACTTCTTCCTTCTCCTGCCTGGCTGTTTATATTCCACTTAGCTCTGAGAATGTGACCCCCCTACTCCCCTTGGCCTAAGCACCCTCCTAGGCTAAGTGAAATATCCAGATTTGACGTGTTTTTTTCTGAAGAGAATCAAACCCTGCTTTCAATTCTGGAGAAAGTGGATAGGAGGAGAAGTCTAGGAACTTGAAGGCATTAAGATGTTGGATTTGATTTCGGGTTTGTTTATTTTTGTGGTGTCTCAGAGATATTCAAGTAGAGATGAGAAAAGAAACCACAGGGAGAGAAGCCAGAGGTTTGAATTTTTTCTTTTGAAAATACTTATTAAGTATTTGTTTGCAGACACTTAACAGGAGTTTTTAAATACCATCTCCCTGGCCATTACCTCTAGTATTTTGGAAGGCAGCCTTTGTACACAGCTAGATATTTTTTCTAAATAACTTCGAAAAGGAAACTAAACCAGTGAGTCAGTGGCCAAGTTCTAACAGTCTATTATTTTTAATATAGGATTTTTTCCAAAGATAGTTTATAATACATGTTCTGAAATTTGCAATTTCCTCAAGTTTAAAGACCCACATAGGGACAGATATCATAATATTTGTACAAAAAAATTGATAAATACATGTAGGTAAAGGTTGTATTTTTTTATTTTTAATGTTCCCAATAAAGAAAAGTCACATGTTTACTAAAGAGAATATAGAATACAGAAGTTAAAAAATGTATCATACCGTCATATATAGCTTTATGAACATTTGTGCATATTCTCTTCCATATTACTTCCTTCTTTTTCTTTCTTTTTGATTACTGCATTTCTTTTATTTTATAATTTCAATGTTTCTGGTGTTCCACTTCAAACATAGCCATTTCTTCCTCATAGTATATAAATTGCTACTTAAAAAATATGTATCTGTCGGAGCACCTGGCTGGCTCAGTCAGGGGAACATGTGACTCTTGATGTCAGGATGGGTAGGTTCAAGCCCCATGTTGGGTGTAGAGATCACTTAAAAGTAAAATCTTGGGGGGCCTAGGTGGCTCACTCAGTTGGGTGTTTGACTCTTGGTTTCAGTTCAGGTCATGATTTCATGGTATGTGGGTTTCGAGGACCTGCATTGGGCTCTGTGCTGATAGTGTGGAGCCTGCTTGGGATTCTCTTTCTCCCCTTTATCTCTTTACCCCTCCCCTGCTCCCGCACATGCATGTGCTCTCTCTTTCTCAAAATAAATAAACATAAATAAATAAATAAATAAATAATTTAAAAATATATATATACGGGTACCTGGATGGCTCAGTCAGTTAAGTGTCCAACTCTTGGTTTCGGCCCAGGTCATGATCTCATGGTTCATGGGTTCAAACCCCTGCGTTGGGCTCTGCACTGACAGCCTGCCTGGGATACTCTCTCTCTCCCTCTCTCTTTTCCCTTCCCAAGCCCATGCTCTCTTTCTCTCTCTAAAAATAAATAAATAAACTTTTAAAAATTAAATAAAAAATAGATATGCTTTAAAAATTGTAAAGGTAATACATTCTCATTACTTTTTAGGAAGTCATGCGATACAACAGTATAATTAGTCAAAAACATAAGTCACCCCGGCTTTTCCCAGACCTATTTCCTGAGGAGGTACCTCAAATGATGTTTTGATTAAATACTCAAGCTTTTACAAAAGTAATTCTTGGGGTTAATTTTTCCCCTCATATCTGTAATCTAAGTTAATAAAAATATATTTTCTCTAAAGTGTTGTTATTGATTTCTTTTCTAACTTTTTTCAGATTACTTTTTTGTGCTATGTTTTAAATAATTATGTATGATGAAATGTTGCTAAAACACTGGAATGTCAGTTCACCTTGCTGTGAATGAGTGGGAGGAAGATTTTATACCAAGGATATTGTTGGATTATAGTCATTCTTTGAATAGAGTCTAATTATGGCTTAGATTCTCTTCTTTCTTCACCTTTCTGAAAAATAAATGTTTTATTATGGGATAATTTTAGATCTACAGAAAGATACAAAGATAGTACAGATGATTCCTATATACACTTCACCCAGTTTTCCCTAATGTTAGTGTCTTTTATAACCATGGTACATTTGCCAAAGCTAAGAAATTAACACTGGAACAACACTATTAACTACAGACTCCATTTGGATTTTATTAGTTTTTCCATTAATGTCCTTCTTCTATTCCAGGAACCAATTCAGGATACCTCACTGCATTTAATTACTTCATCTTTTTAATCCCATTGTTTCATTGCTCTCCAAGAAAGCTTGTGGGAAGAGAAAAAGAGGTTAGAGATAGCACATACTGACACATTTGAGATCATCTTAGCAAAATGAAGCTATAATCATTGGGGTTTTGAGATTCTTGGTGGATGTTATTTTACTTAGTTATCCTGCCTTCTTCAGGCAGAAGTATTTGAGCTGTACCAAATGTCATGCATGAGTGGAAATCTTCATGGCATAATTTGAGAGATGATGTCAGACATGACTCCATTCTCAAAAATATCTCCTACTCCACCAACCTTCGCATGGAAATTACAGCAACAGGGATTTGATTACCACTCTGGACCACAGATACCTCCATATATCTTTATTAAAAGTGCAAATCCTCTGGGGCGCCTGGTTGGCTCAATCAGTGGAGCGTGTGACTCTTGATCTCAGGGTTGTGAGTTCCAGCCCCCCACTGGATATAGAGATTACTTAAAGAAAAAAAAATCTTTTTAAAAAAGTGTATATCATCTTCACATTAATTTATCAGGTCAGTTTCTTTGGTGGGTTGTCGGGAAAGCTGATATAAGCGAACAAGCTTGGGTAGGTATGTAAAGGAGATGCTTGAAGACTGGTTTGGCCACATAGGGAACAATGAAGAACACATTCGAGTTATGGTGTCAAAGGAAATCAGAGTATACTTGTGGGCACTGAGAGCCTAGCGGTGTGTATATAGGGGTAGTTGGAAGGCAGGAAACTTAGAGAGAAGGAAAAGTGAAACTTTAGAGGAGAAAATAAATTTCCTCCTGATGTGTGAGATGTGATAGGAAGACAAATCCAGCCTTCTTCATACCTTTCCTGCAGCTGAATCAGTACTATGCAGAACGTAATACAGGGAACACCTGTATTAGAAATCACCTGCTTTAAAACAATGGTGATTCTCAGACCCCAGTACCAAAAATTCATTTAGTAAGTCTGGAAAAGGGCCCATAATCTGCATTTTAAACAAGTTCCCCCGGGGATCTTATGCATACTAAAGCTTGAGAGCTAAGTTCTAGGCAATTTCTCTTAAAGGGTAAGGACTATATCCGGCTTATTTTATTAGCATCTTTTTTATTTTTTTTATTTTTTTTTTTTAATTTTTTTTTTTTCAACGTTTATTTATTTTTGGGACAGAGAGAGACAGAGCATGAACGGGCGAGGGGCAGAGAGAGAGGGAGACACAGAATCAGAAACAGGCTCCAGGCTCTGAGCCATCAGCCCAGAGCCCGACGCGGGGCTCGAACTCACGGACCGCGAGATCGTGACCTGGCTGAAGTCGGACGCTTAACCGACTGCGCCACCCAGGCGCCCCAATTAGCATCTTTTTTAGCACCTAGTGCTCAATACTCAGTAAACCTTGAATTGAACAGCTCAAGTGACTGTATACCAGAAATGTGAATGTGTTTTCTCTTAATCTCCATGGATTTGGACAACTGGTTTTTTGAGTCTTTGCTTTTGTATGGTCAGTGTCTAGTCCTACTTCAGCTAAAAAGCATCTTAATCCTTTTCTTTGCTTCCCTGAAGAAACTACTTCCCTCCAAGCATTACATTATGTAGTTTAGATAGAGTTCAATCTAATCCCCAGTTCCAGAAGTGGGAATGTTATCCAGGCCAGCCTTCAAAGTATAAGGAATTCTCCTGGCCACAATAATTTGCTTAGAGGTGTGAATACAACTGAAGCCGAGACGGGGAGTCAATCCTAGCACTATAATAAACTCTTTCTTCTGGGAGTGTTAAACTGTAATCATATAGCTTGAAGTCAACACAGAGCTAGCTGCCTGAGAATGAAGCCACCAAAGAAGAAAATGGAGCCAGGGATGCCTGGGTGGCTCATTCGGTTAAGCCTCTCTTGATTTTGACTCAGGTCATGATTTCACAATTAGTGAGATTGAGCTCTGCATGGGGCTCCCTTGCTGACAGCGTGGAGCCTGCTTGGGATTCTCTCTCTCCTCTCTCTTTGCCCCTCCACCACTCATGCTCACTCTCTCTCTCTCTCCCAAAATAAATACACTTTTAAAAAGAAAAAAGGAAAAGAAAATGGAACCTAAAGATTGATGAGAAAGACAGTATGCTGAGGACATCATTTGAGTGCCTTGATCAAGCCTTACCTGAAGTTTACAACTTGAACTTCCAGGTACTGGGTCAATTAATCCTCTTTCTAATTTAAACTAAATTGAATTGGCTTTCTCTTGCTTACAGCAGGAGTCCTGACACATAGCTTTTATATTGCCCTCCACCACTTGACATCGTGAGTGAACAACTTTGAGTCTTGGGCTCTCCCTAACACTCTGCCAATGCTAAATATAATAAATATAATTTCACAACATGGCTCAGGCCTGTCAGACTTCTGTATTTCATTTGCATGGGTGTGATTTATTTATTTACCTTTTGCATTGGTGTGATTTAAATCCCATCAGAGCAGCCTTTATATAGTTCTGAGCATGAAATGAGTGCTCTATCAAGTTAGATGGGGATATTCTAGATGTCATCTTTCCCGGAAAATTTCCCTGACTCCCACACTTCCGTATATTCTAGGTTAAGAAGATCTCTTTTAGTTTCTATGCTTACCCTTATTCCAGCCCCCTTTTTTCTGTTGTAATTGTTTCTTACCTGCTTTCCCAAGTGGAGTTCCTCTTGTCTTTTTTTTTTTTTTTTTGTAATCTCCAACACCCAGACCAGTGCTTTTGCACAGAGTAGGTACTTGACATACAAGTATTGAATGAATGAATGAATAATGAATGATGACAATTACACAAATCAGCGGAAACTTATTCCTTTCCCCATACTTTCACTAAGAAAGCTGCAGCAAATCAGTAACTACATTTAAGGCTTCTGCTTATCGATCTTTTTGCCTTATCTTCCATTCTATGACGCATGCAGAGAAGGACATTGATCAATTATTCAAAAGCTGGCCACCAGGTGTGAAGGGTTGAAAATATGGAAAATAAAGAACAATTGAAGAGGCCTGGAAGTTATCTCGGGAAAGGAAGATTTGGAGTAGAAAACAAAACTGTCTTCAAATATTTGAAGTGGGTAGGAACCAGGGCAATAATCAGGCCAATAAATTCTGAATGAAGTTCTTCTACAGTAAAGAATTCTAATGATCAGGGCCTCAGGACTTCCTTGAGCTTCCCGTTCCTGAGGGTAATCCTGTAGAGCCTAAATATCATTTGGTGGAGAATCTACAGAACAGTAGACAGTGTGTGTGTGGGGGGGGGGGGGGGTCAGGAATTCAAATACCTGCCTTTACAAAGGTCTCCTGCCACCCAGAGAACATTATGTTTTAGAATCTTTTTTAAGAATTCTAAGAATATTAGGGGCACCAGCATGGCTCACTCAGTTGAGCGTCTGAATTCAGCTCAGGTCATGATCTCACGATTTGTGAGTTAGAGCCCCGCATCTGGCTGGCTGCTGTCAGCACAGAGGTCGCTTGGGATTCTCTGTCCCCCTCTCTCTCTCTGTCCCTCTGCAATACATGCACTCCCTCCCCAAAATAAATAAACACTTAAAAAATAAATTAACTCTAAGAATCTTGGAATCTTTTAAGACTCTTTTTTAATGTATATATAATTCCACTAAACCTTTGCTTCTTGTATAATGAAACATTTGCAGATGAAGAATTGTATCTTCCTTCTGTTCTAGTGCTACACTGATGGACAAAGTGTTTTTGTAGCCCAAATGCATGGCTTTGCATTTGGTTAGAAATGGGCTCAGAAGCATTGGATTATCCTACATATGTCCTGCATTCTAGTCAACCCCAATCTTAGGACTTTATCAGTGTAAACTTTGCTCAAGTATGTGTGCATGTTTGTGCATGTTTTTGGGTAATTTTTGCTTATCATCCTAGGTGGTGACTGATTAATTAAGGATGCAAGCTCTCCTGTAAGAACCAAAGGCTTGGAAAAGGGTAGTTAAAGACCACTAGCATCAGGATCTCTCAGGATGTTTCAAAAATGCATATTCTTGGGGCGCCTGGGTGGCGCAGTCGGTTAAGCGTCCGACTTCAGCCAGGTCACGATCTCGCGGTCCGTGAGTTCGAGCCCCGCGTCGGGCTCTGGGCTGATGGCTCAGAGCCTGGAGCCTGTTTCTGATTCTGTGTCTCCCTCTCTCTCTGCCCCTCCCCCGTTCATGCTCTGTCTCTCTCTGTTCCAAAAATAAATAAACGTTTAAAAAAATGCATATTCCTAGGTTCCACCCAGACTTACTAAATGAGATTCTTTGGGGGTTAGGCCCAGGAATCTGCATTATAACAAGTATAGGGGAGGAAAATGAATTTCCCCCTACCCTTCTGAGTTCTTAGCTGAGATCACTGTAACAAAGGATGGATTGACAAGAGAAGACCAAACAGGAGGTTGTTAACATGCATATTTCACATATACCCTTGGGAGATTCCAGGGAAAAAGGAATAACTCACAGAGGTAGCTTTAGAATTTAGACTTACATACCATTTTAATAGGGAAAGGGAAAGGGAGATGCAGACCTTAGAGGAGAGAGCAAATTATTTTTAGCAAAGATGAGTGGGCCTTTAGAAGATGGAAAGTAGGATACTTTATGACCAAGTATGTCTGGGTGTGCTATCAAATTTAATCTATCCTCTCCTGTGAGCAGAGTCAATCCTCCCTGGGTGATGAAACTTCCAGGAAGGAGATTTGTAACAACTGAACCCCTTTTGGAGGTGCTGTCTTTAGGCAGATAAGGGGAGTGGAGAAAAAGTCTTTCCATACATCTCCCTGCATTTGCTGTTTGCAAGTGCTTACAGCCCAAAAGAATCAACATGCCAAAGTGGCATAATTTGTGGTGACCTGTCCCAAATTCCTACAGACATATTTTGGGGTAGCATATTGTTACCCTTCACAAGCAACCCCAGGTACTAACTGTGAATGCTGAAGTTTGAGGCACATGACTTTAGGAGGTAGCGGGACAGTGAGAGGAACTTCTTTCTCCTGAAGACGAAAGTTCTCTTTTTGGGTAAAACTACTCTGTTCTCAAATGTCAAATGACAGACTGTCCATTAGGGAATAGGTCAGTTGAATTTTTTCATTGCTAATTCTCAGAAAATATATGACTTTAATTAAAATTATAGATTCCCAATTATATTTTAACTATTCATGTGTTGAAAAGATATTTAAAATTATATAATCATACAGTTCCATACATGTTAAATAATGCCTTTGGTTTAAAAAGAAATCAGGGACCACACACCATACAAAAGGTAATTATGTGAAGGTGTGGAAGTATTATGTGACATTATTTTGCAATATATATATATATATATGTGTATATATATATATATATATATATATATCAAAGCATCATATTGTACACCTTAAACTTACATAGGTTATATGTCAATAATATCTCAATAAAGCTGGGGGAAAAAATCAGAGGAAAAAATCAGCCTTGATCTATTTAGAGTCTTCAAATAATATTATTAATTAATATTTTCTTTTTTTAATGTTTATTTATTTTTGAGAGAGAGAGTACATGCTTGGGGTCGGAGGGGGAGGGGCAAAGGGAGAGGGAGACAGAGAATCTGAAGTGGGCTCTGCGTAGGACAGCAGAGAGTCCTACGCAGGTCTTGAACTCATAGTCCACAAGATCATGACCTGAGCCAAAGTTGGACGCTTAACCAACGGAGCCACCCAGGCTCCCCACATTAATTAATATTTTCAAACATTTGTATGATAATCATGAAGAATGAGAAGTATGGGAAAGTAAATGATTTGCTTTATAAGCTCATGATAAAAAAAAGTCTTATACCTACACTGGAAACCAGGCCAAAGGTTATTGGCCAGGAAAAGATATATTACTTCTCATTTTATGCAGACACATTGCATCTCCAAATGGGCTCTATCCCAGGTCATAGAAAATAAGTTATGCTAGGAGCATCTGGCTTGTTCTGGCTTCAGTGGAGCATGAGACTCTTGATCTCTGGATTGTGAGTTTGAGCCCCATGTTGGGTGTAGAGATTTCTTAAAAATCATTTAAAAATCTTTCAAAAAAAATAAAAGAAAAGAAGTTATGCTGTACTCAAAAACAATTCCTGAAATTTACATTTTGTTTGATTTGAGACATACCTATTCACCTGGAAATATCTCCAGGTAAGTGGCCTTTGGAAAAGATTGCTACCCATAAACTGAGACATCAGATATACACTCTCTAGTAATGAATACAAAATTTAAAATGAACACCAAAAGCCTTCTGGAACTTTAAATGAAAAGACAACTTTTATTAACCACAGTGACATTCTTGAGACCTAGCATTTTAAAGAAGCTCAGAATAGCTAATCCATCTGAATCTCAGGATTATGTTTCAAAAACTCTCATGTTCTGAGGCACCTGGATGGTTTAGTTGGTTAAATGTCCAACTCTTGATTTTGGCTCAGGTCATGATCTCACAGTTCCTGGGATCGAGTCTTGCACTGGGCTTCATGCTGACAACACGGAGCCTGCTTGGGATTCTCTCTCCCTCTCTCTCTGCCCCTCCCCCACAGGTTCTCTCTCTCTCTCTCTCTCCCTCTGTCTCTCTGTCTCTCAAAATAAATAAATAAACATTTTTTTTTAAAAAAAGAGGATTTGATAAATAGGAATGCTATAAAACCTTCTGTCTTTAGGATTAAAAATCAGGAATATCATGCTGTATTGTGTTGATAAAATATAAGAGGTAAATATAGAATTACATTCAACTTCATTTCTCCAGTGTACTTTAGATAATGTGTTGTGATTTACAATTTTAAAAATTCTTTTACTGAGGTATAATGTTATACACACATATGTATATATGTATATGTACATATATAAGTGAGCATATATTACATTAATCATAAATATGCAATTCAATGATTTTTTTTATTAAATATACACTCAGGTAACCTCCATCCAGATCAAGATATAAAAAAGTTTCAGCTCTCCAAAAAGTATAACTTTTATTGCATTTTAAAATGATATATATAAATTATAATTCAAATAAATGAAATATATTTAACTATTTGACATGTGTTAAAAAGAAAACCATAGTCCCCAGTGGCATGACTTAGGTTAAGGTCCCAAGTCAGTAAACCAAAACTTAATACCTAACCTAACTACAGTTTCAACCCCCTAGAAATGTAACCTTCAGCCAGTCAACATGGGAATTTCCTGGTCAGCACTAGGACATTTACTGACAAACCCCACTCCTTTCCCCTTAGGAGGGCGACCTTGCCTAAAACAATGGATTTTTTTTCTGTAGCCCTTTATAGCTCCCTTCTACTTGGTAGATGGGATGCTACCTGATTCATGAATCTACTAATAAAGTCCATTAGATCTTTATAACTTACTAGGTTGATTTTTTGTTATTTAACATGTTAAAATATATAAATGAATGTATCGTACATTACTAAAAACTTGAAAAATTAAAAGAAGAAAATAACCATCCATTGTTTTACTACCTTAATGAAACTACTTTGATTTCTGATCACTTCATTTGTTAAAAAGAAAACTGGAGGCCCAAAATGGCATCCCTTAGGTTAAAGTCCCGAGTCAGTGAACCAGGATTTAATACCTAACCTAACTGCAGTCTCAACCCCCTAGGAATGTAACCTTTATTAACCAGTCAGCATAGAATTTCCTGGTCAATACTAAGACATGTGCTGATATAACCTTTATCCTTCCCTTAGAGGGCAACCTTGCCTAAACAATGCGTTACTTGCTAATAAATTCCTTTCTGTGTGTGTGTGTGTGTGTGTGCCCTCTCTCTGCCTTTAAAAACATTTATTTTGTTTAGCTCAGCGGAGCTCTCCTCTACTTGCCCGATGGAATGCTGCCCAACTCATGAATTATTTAATAAACCTGATAGATCTACAAATTTACTCAGTGGAATTTCGTTTTTTAATAGATTCAAGTCTTTTTTCACATATTTGCAAAACATTATGACTGGAATGTATATAAAATTTCAAATCCCACTTTTTTTTTAACCTGACATCATGTCATATGCATTTTCCATGGTGCTTCATAATTCTTTGTAATTATTTGCTTCCACATAATATTGCATTGAACATACTATAATTTTCTTAACCATTCCCCCAGCTGTTAGGAATAAAGTTTGTTCCAGCATTTGCTCTTTGCTGTGATAAATATTTTTGTGTATACAGGTTTTTCAGTTTCCTAATGGCTTTTCAATTATCCATTCTACTAAAAAGAAAGAAAACACATGTCTGTCTATTAGTACCTGTGCCAAGACATTAACTTTACTTGACTTTCTATTATTCAAAATGTAGGCTTATAGTACACAAGTCTGAAAGGAACCTTGGAAGTAACTCAGTTCTACCTAATTTCCAAAAAAGTTCTATAAGATAGTAATTCGACTTTAGTATGATCACTTCCACTGGTTTTAGAATTGCTATCGCCATATTTCATATAGGGTCATAAAAGTAATGTGTAACTTTTTTTTTAAGTAGGCTCCACAACCAACGTGGGGCTTGAACTTGACGAGGTTTTGGGATAATGGTGGGGATCCGGAGCTGATAAACAACAAAGAATTCTTGAAGACGTCTTTTGTGCAAAACCGTGATTTTATTAAAGCATGGGGACAGGACCCATGGGCAGAAAGAGCAGCACTGGGGTTGTGAGGAGTGACTGGTTATATACTGTGGAGCTGGGGGAAGTAAAGGCAAAAGGGAGGCCTCCAGAGGGACTTTGATATGCTAAAGAGGACTCCTAAAATACCTGAGGCCTTGCTTTTGTCAAGCTAAGGTTGTTTTCGCTCTAGTAAGGGATTATTTAACATTATGACCATAAAGCATTCCTAAAGAAATGTTATACTGTGCATTTGACTCAAGTATTTGTCAGTTGGGCTGCAGGTTATAAGGAAATTTCATTTTACCTGCCATTTCCCTCTTGCCTTTGTTACCCATATCACTATGGAGGGGTGATGTTGGGGCTCCAGGAAACTGAATCTACAGGTTTCTGGAGATTAGGCTATTGATAGGATTGCCTTTTTCTTGTAATTTACGAAGATATTTGTAAACTGATGGAGACCCATGTCCTGTATGACTGTGATTTGTATCAGTTAACCATTTGTTTTCTTTCCTTTCCTTCGTCTTCGGGCATCCAGGAGTGCCTGAGGAATATCACACACATTGTACCTGGTGTGTGTGTGTGTGTGTGTGTGTGTGTGTGTGCACGCGCATGCGTGCGTGCATGCGCTAGCTTGCACTTCATCCTCAGCCCGCCCCGTACTACCTCAACAAACTCAAGACCCGGAGATCAAGAGTCACATGTTCTACAGATTGAGCCAGCCAGACACTTCATTATGTATAACTTTTTGAGCCAGCCTCTCCAGCGTCCTTATATGAAACCATTGCCATCACCCTACCCCCACTCTAGAACCTTCTATTTACTGATTTGAGTTCATTTGCCACTCTTCCTGGTTGTGCTCACTCTCTTCTGTTTCTCCCATCAGATCCTCCCCACCCTCTCCACTCTGCTGCCTGCCCACCTGAATGGACTAGTCAGTGCTTAGGTGAGGGGCCCCAACAAGGAGGAAGGAGAGGTAAGGGAGAATATGTACTCCCTTGTTTGCCTCCGTGCAGGGTCACTTAAAGTTGGTTGCACCTTTCCCTTGGAAGATCACAGTTCCTCTCAAAGTGATCCTCTCCACAAAACTCTTTTGAATTACTCTTTCTGGGTTTTGTGACCAATACTTCCCTGTGTCCCTTTGGGCCTAGGGATCATTGCCCCAGGAACCTACCCTGTCCTGGTTGCTTTCCTCTACACTTCTTCCCACACTTTTGAAAATGGTCCATTTGATCAACCTACTTGGCCTATTTTAATGTCAGTGTGCCATCTGTTTCCTGCTGGATGTCTGACTCACTCTGTATACATTCAACAAATGCAACCCAGACAGTCACAAAACTGGAGTTGTAACTACTTGCTTTCTTGATTCTGATAGTTAAATGGTTCAGAAAATACTGGCACGGCTCACCCTGCTTGCCTCTAGTATTCAACACTGCGTTGCTCAGATACTTCACAATCCCCATCAGAATGAGCAAGAAACTTCACTATTGAACTTCAGTGATAAAGTTCATCTTCAATGGCTTATGAACTGAAGGAGTTATGTACTGCTTTCTTTTAAGGTTCAGATTTTTATCTCATGAAAACTCTCATGTTAGATATATCTGTGCCAGAGCAATTAAAAATATTTTTTTTAATGTTCATGTATTTTTCAGAGAGAGACAGAGCATGAGCCAGGGAGGGGCAGAGAGAGAGGGAGACACAGAATCTGAAGCAGGCTCCAGGCTCTGAGCTGTCAGCACAGACCCTGACACAGGGCTCAAAGCCACGAACCATGAGGTCATGACCTGAGCTGAAGTCCTCAAGTAACCAACTGAACCACCCAGGCAGCCCTGTGCCAGAGCTATTTTAATAATAGGATGGGGGTGCCTGGCTGGCTCAGTTGGTAGAGTGTGTAACTCTTGATCTCGGGGTTGTGAGTTCAAGTCCCGTGTTGGGTGTAGAGATTATTTAAAAATAAAGCCTTTTTAAAAAATTCTCTATTAAAAAATAACAATAGCATGAACAAACAGTATAAAAGCTAGATATGTATTTTCCTTTGGTGGATGCTCAATACCTAGCAGTCTATGGATGAAATAAGAGCTCTGGGAGTTAAAACTTTTTTAAAATAAAGAGTCAACCTCTCAGAGTGCTCACGTTATTCCATATCTATAAGACAGACTCGTGTAGAAACTGAAATAATTCTTCCAAGCCTTTGGGAGCATTATTTGGCAAGTTACTGTCTGGCGTGTTTAGTCTGACTTTTCATAGAGAAAATGCTTTTTGAATATTAAGGAGGTCCTGAAGGGATTAAGGCAGAATTGTTAGGTTAATTATTTCCTTGTAGAAGGAATGTTTCAAACTTAATAAATGGAAATAAGTGAAGGTGGCTCAAGGGTTAACTCAAGCCATTATATCATTTTCTTGATAAGCTTCTTCTTCTGACTTTCAGTTGGACTTATTTTGCTTTTACAGAGGAGAGGGTGTGGATCAGGAAGTTAAAAAAAAAAAAAAAGACATGAAGAGCTGCACCAAGGCCAAGAAAGCTTGGGCTTCCTCACCACATATTGAGCAATCGTCTCTCTCTTCTCATTCTTCAGTCCCTTAGTGGTCTCATGCATTCTGTGTCTGCAGTTACCACTATCACAGATGAGTCCCTAATTCAGTCTCTAGCACAGACCTATCTGAGCTCCAGACCCACACATACAACTATCTTCTTGACTTTGCCAAGTGGAGTATCTCAAAATACCTGGAATTTGTGACCTTCTTCCCTATGCCCAGGTTTGCTCCCCCTCCTGTGCTCTCTGCATCTTAAAACGACACCATCCTCCATTCAGTTACACCAGCCAGATACCTAGGGGTTCACCCTGGACACGTCCTCTCCTAACTCCTCATCCACTTTTTCTCCAAAATACACCTCAAACACATCCACTCTGTCCTTCTCCGGGGCCAACTCCCCAATCCTGGGGCCATCACCTCTTGCTCTTGTCCAGAGAACAGCGGTCACCTCCTAACTGGTTTGTCTATCTACTCTTCCAGTCCTTTCAACTAGTTCTCATGCTACACCTCAAATGACTGTTTTGAAATGCAAATATGTTAACACACACACACACACACACACAATGCTTTCCTTCTTCAATAACACTTCGGTGAATTCCTTTTTCCTTTAGTATAAAAATCAACAATTTTAACATGGCTTATGAATTTCTGCATGTTTTGGTCCTGTCCTACTTCTCCAAACCAATCTTATTTCCACTCTACCATTTACTAACTGAATAACCTTGAATAATAATTACTTAATTTCTCTGTGTTCCAGTTTCTTCATCTGTACAAAATAGGAATAAAGATAGTATCTACCTCCTAGGATTGTTGTGAGAATCAGTGTAAAGTGCTTAGAACTTAATAGGTACTCAACAAATGTTAGTTCTGAATAGCATGTCTTAGCTTCTTCCATCTCACCAATGGTTTTTCCTCAAAGGTGTCATACTTCCTTCTACCACAGTACCTTTGCACAATGTGTTCACTGTTTGGAGCACTGATCTTTCCTATTGTCACCTGGCATCATTTCCTCTAGGAAGCTTTATGATCTCATTAACCTGATAAGTCTTTCTATTACATGGTATCACAGCAACATATACCTTTCCTTAATAGCACTTACTATATTTTTACATTTATTTCAGTGATCATATGACTAATGCCTCCTTCTCCCCCTCTCTCTCTCCTGAAGTCCATGAAGGCAGGGTGGGGCAGGTAGGATCGGTTTTTCCCTCTTAATGCTGTATCCTCAGGCCTCTAGCATCTTACCTGACACTGGATAGGCATTCGATAAACATAAGTTGAATGAACGAAAATGAATTTCATTGTACACTGACAAGAGCTCCAAGGCCATGGGGTTTTAACATGGTCTGCAGCTTCCTTTCCCCTCGAATAGACAGCAGCACTTGTGTCAATGAGTTAGAATGGATGTTTCTCGGGGAAGCTCTACTTGACCATGGACTCCCTATTAAGTTTCTCCAGGACAATGACAGTTATCCCTTTCTCTATGCATAGGTCATCCCTAAGAGGACTACTCTCTACTAGACATATGGTTCCAAAACCACACCTCTTGATGAGGCCAAGCCTAAAAGTACAAAACAGTAACACCCCCTTAAAGAATTTTCACAGGAGAGTTTAGCTATTAAAGTTCACTCTTAACCAGGACATGTCAGACGAATTGTTTCCTGGCATCTTTGATTTTCTTCTTCTCAGACCCGGTTCTGGTTTGGTGTATGTTAACTTGCTTCTTTCTAGTGCTACACAAGGGTGAAATAATAATAATAGCTCACATCTACTGGGTGCTGTTGTTTGCTATTGCAGGCATCACACCAGGTATTCCCTATACAGTTGACCCTTGAACATCCCAGGTTTGAACTGTGCAGGTCCACTTATATGTTGTTTATATATGTGTGTGTGTGTGTATATATATATATATATATATATATGAATACAGTACAGTACCATAAATGTATCTTCCTTATGATTTTCTTAATATTTTCTTTTATCTAGCTTATGCTATTGTAAGACTACAATATATAATACGTATAACATACAAATACGTGTTAATCAACTACATCATCGGTAAGGCTTCCAGTCAACTGTTGGCTATTAGGAGTTAAGTTTTAGGAGAGTCAAAAGTTTTACGTGGATTTCCAACTATGACGGGCATCAGTGTATGGTTTATGCGCAGGCGTGCAAGCGTACCTGGCTGTGGGGGGTCCAAAAAGCCAGGTTCAGCCACTCACTGCGGACAAAATCCAAAGGCAGAGAGAACTGGGTGGTGAAACAAGAAAGGAATTTACTTCAGTGAGGCCAACACTGGGAAGACAGCAGACCAGCATCTCAAAGACTGTCTCCAAAGTGCCGAAAATACTTCCAGGTTTATATAAGGAAAATGTGGGGCAAAGGTGGGTGGGTTTGTGCAGGTGGGCAGTGAAGGCCAAATCAATCATCGTCTTGGAGTCAATCACAGGTGGGGGCTTGCTGGCTCAGGGCAATTTTTATTGCTCGAGGGAGTTATTTTGGTTCTCATCAGGGGATGCTTTGCCCTCAGGGTCTTGCGCCTGGGCCAAGAGACAAGCTGGAAAGAAGAACCCAACTAGCAAGTCTGAGTTCAAATGGAGCAGCTGAAGTCTTCTTTCAAGTGCCCCTAACCCCTGCATTGTTCAAGGGTCACCCATATATTTTATTTCACTAATTCTTAATTAGAGGGAAAAAAAAATCCTCTCAGGTAAATGCTATTATTATCTTCACTTTACAGTTGAGAACATGGAGGTTCAGACAGATGAAGAAATTTACCTAGTATTATAGGGCCAGTGGAACCAGAATTTGAATCCTGGTAGTCTGATGCCACAGCCCTTTATGTGTTGAACCACATTGCCTTAGGCACAGCTAGTAATCCTAACTCATTAGTTCCTCATCCAGTTGGGTAAGCTACAAAGACTACTCACATTGTCCCATTGTCCTCATAAACCTCCCAACATGTTGTGAACATGGACATCATTCATCTTGGGATCAGACAGCAAAGTTACCCAGATTCAAAACAAAGCACATCTTGATCTGTGATTGGTATATCATGAGTGCTCACACAATGTAGGTGCTCAATAAATATTTATTGAGTGACTAAATGGATTACAGCAGTTACACCTTCATATACCCTTTAATTGGGTTATGAATATTTTCCCATACAATTTCTCCATAATTCAGGGTTCTCTTCAAATAAAGAGTGAAGGATTTCCTTCTTAGTTCATTCTTTGTGGTCCAGACAACCTGATCCTAAATGCACGACCCTGAAAACCATCCATTTATCCATTGTAACTATTTGTCAACCAAGTTACAGGGTGTCTTGCCTTCACCTTAATGGAGAATGGACTTATTTTTCTCTGATGACCATGCAGCCTGGAATCTCTTCTGTCTTCTCTCCTTTCATAGTCAGGCCTGTTCAATATTTCTTTCTATGATGCTCCACATAGGCAGGCGAGTTTCACTTGTTACTCTTACTGTAATTGTTACCTGTCACTCTTATACCCAGCAAGCCTTTCTCTCCCAAGCCCAACCTACATTGTACTATAACAGGTACCTTGCCTTCAATTCCAAACTGACTGATTTTTAGAAACCATTTCATTCTGAAGTAAACTCTGTCATTGTAATCAAAAGTAGTCCTTTTCTCTTTTATGAAAAAAAAAAAAAACCCATTTGGAGTGCCTAGGTGCCTCAGTTGGTTAAGTGTCCAACTTCAGCTCAGGTTATGATCTCGCAACTTGTGGGTTCAAGCCCTGCATGGGGCTCTGTGTTGACAGCTGGGAGCCTGGAGCCTGCTTCGGATTTTGTGTCTCCTTCTCTCTCTGCACCACCCCCACGCCCACCCCACGCTCTGTCTCTCTCTGTCTCTCAAAAAACTAAATAAATGTTAAAAATTTTAAGACATATTCATTGCATGCAATTTTTAAATTCCACATAAACCCCCCAAAATAACTACTACACTCACTAGATGACATTTAAAGAGCCTGTACTAAAAAAATTTTTTAAAAATGAGTCTGTACTATATGTTAATTGCTAAAATAACAAAATTACATTACTATTCCAATTTTACAGATGAGGAAATTTCACCAGGGTCTGAAAAGACTTCCTTAAGATGCTTAACTGGTATTTGTGAGTCTGGATTTACACCCAGATCTATCCACTTGTAAAGCCAGCAATCTCTACCACTGACAACATCTTTTTAAAGGCCAATTCTGTTGTATAAGCTGTACCAAAAGACTTAGCAGTGTCGTCCCTACTATTGGATTTTTTGTTAGTTTCCAACCTTTTAATAATATTTAGAAATGGCAGTTTGGTGACATCTGACTGGCTCAGTCAGTAGAGCATGACTCTTGATCTCAGATTGTAAATTTGAGCACCATGTTGGGTATAGAGATTACTTAAAAAAAATAAACTCAAAAAAAAAGAGATGGCAGTTTGATAAACATTATAGTTAAATCTTTTCTTTGAAGTAAAAATAGCATTATCTTTCCTCTAGAATACATAAGTAATTTATCCTTATTATAAACAATCAAAGAACACATGAAATCATAAGGGAAAAGTAAACACCATCTGAAATTCTACCATCCTGTAATAACCACCATTAACATTTTGCTGATCACAATTTTGTATCTTTTTTATGTGCACCATGTATAATTTTACATAAGTGGGATCTTATGTCTTTCCCTCTTTTCTTTGCTCCCTAACTCCTACTCCCACAAATCCTTTTTTTAAATTTTTTTTAAACGTTTATTTATTTTTTAGAGAGAGAGAGAGAAAAAAAAACACCAGTGGGGGAGGGACAGAGAGGGAGACACAAAATCCCAAGCAGGCTCCAGGCTCTGAACTGTCAGCACAGAGCCTGCCATGGGGCTCAAACCCATGAACCCTGAAGATCATGACCTGAGGCTAAGTCGGACACTTAACTGACTGAGCCACCCAGGCACACACACCCCCCCCCCCCCAATCCTTTGTAGGGATCAAACTCACAAACTGTGAGATCATGACCTGATCCAAGTTCAAGAGTCAGACACTTAACCAACTGTGCTACCCAGGCACTCCTGCACTCTCACAAATCCTATTCATAGAAATAGATGGGATGTTCATTATTTATTTTACGAAAATGAGATTGTTTATTATACTAAAAGAAGGAAAAGAGAAATCACTTATTTCCAATGTGCTCTCTTAGCTTAAAAGTAAATCATGAGGGGTGCCTGGGTGGCTTAGTCAGTTAATTGTCTGACTCTTGATTTTGGTTCAGGCCATGATCTCATGGTTCCTGAGTCTGAGCCCCTCATCAGGCTCTGTGCTGACTGTGTGGAACCTGCTTGGGATTCTCTCTCTCCCTCTCTCTCTGCCCCTCCCCAGCTCATGCTGGCTCTCTCTCTCTGTCGTTCAAAATACATATAAATAAATAAATCATGAAAATTCCTCCAAGACTACTAGTATAGATCTAACTCACTCTTTTTGATGACTCCCTAATATTCCATTGGCTATGCTACAGTTTATTCAATCACTCTCCTATTAAAGGAAATTTCATTTAGTTTTCTTTCTTTCTCCTGCCAATCCAAGAAAGTTTTTAAAAAACATCCATATATAAATATCCTTACTTACAAATATGCCCTTACTTCTATGGAATAGATTCCCTGAGGTTACTTGTGTGACTGCTAAACCTAGGCCAGGGACTGGCAAACAAACTATGACCCATGAGTCAAATCTGGTCTGCCCCTTCCCCTCCATTTTTGCATGGCCTGTGAACTCAGAATGGATTATATATTTTTTAATAGCTGAAAAAAATAAAGAATAATATTTTGTAACACACAAAAATTATCTGAAATTCCAGTTTAAATGTATAAACAAGGTTTTACTGGACCTCAGTCATACTCATTAATTTATACATTGCTTGTGCTACTTTCGTGATACCATGTCAGAGTTGAATAATTGTGACAAGAACATATGGACTGCATGGTTAAGCGTCCAACTCTTGATCTCGGCTCAGGTAGTAATCTCATGGTTTGTGGGACTGAGCCCTGCGTCAGGCTCTGCACTATCAGCGCAAGGCCTGCTTGAGATGCTCTCTCTCCATCTCTCTCTGTTCTTGCTTTGCATGCACGCTCTCTCTCAAAATAAATACATAAAAATTCAAAAAAAAGAATATATGGACTGCAAATCCCAAAATATTTATGTTATCTGGCTCTATATCTGGCCCTTTGGTATACAAAAGCTTACTGACCCCTGACCTAAGCAATTGATATACTTCTCTTATTGTTATTAGGTGGACAGGGTAATTATTTTAAAATACATTTATTTTATGATATGAGATGGAAAAATCAATCGCTAAGGAATTTGGGGGAGGATTTAAAGCCATATTTGAATTGTACATATAGTGATTATTCCCTCTGTATAAAAACTATTTTGATATTCAGATTTCAGTAATTACCAGCATAGGTATAATATCTGGGGTGATGGGAAGATACATTCTCTGGACAGGTTGCAGTTAGGATATAGGACCTCTCTTTCTTTAACTGTCAAGTTCAGCTTATTCCTTCCTTCTTTGTGACTGTCCTACCCACAGTGCCTTTTAGCTGTCTAGGCATGGCCAGGCAGCCAGCTGTTACTTTATACACCTGCTAAAATAAGCAGGGACTCACTGTGAGAAGCAGCAATTGAAAAGTATAAGTGAGGAAGGCAAATGACTTATGACTAATTCTTGGCAGAAACAGCAAGAGGGTAACAGATTACGGATAGATCACCTCAGCCCTAAACAGAAAACTGTGCGTGATAATGGAGTCAAGGAAAGTGCCAACAGAAAACAAAAAAACAAAAAACAAAAAACAAAAAACAACAACAAAAAACCCCACCCTATCTTTATAGATAAACACAGAGAAATAACTGATTTCCCTTTTCTGTAGAAGTGTTCCTAGAATTGGCTGTTGTGATTAAAGCTGCCCTTGAAAAGGGGAAGCAATTAACTTAGGATTTTACAGGGAGTTAGGAATTCCAAGAGGCAGGAAAAATGAGCATATAGGAAGACCAGTCAACAGGTCACAGGGGGCAATGTGAGAATTTTCACACTTCAGACTGTCATTTTTGCTGAAGTAGGAAGCGTATTTGTTCACTGTTAGAACTAATGCCCAAGACCTTAAAAGAGAATAATTCCTCCTTTTCCCTTTGTCACCATGCATTCTATTGGATCTGCTGTTAGTCCTCAAGTATTGATGGGGGGCTGGTTCTCTAGATGAAAACTAAAGATGAGGATGCTGGGCATTCCATGGTGGCAAAGCAGATAGAAATCCTGCCTTCACAGAACATGCAATTGGGCAAGAAAAGACAAACCATAAACTCAGTAAATCAGTATATTCTAGACTATTTAGAGGTTGATAGATACAATGGAAAAAATAAAACAGGGAGGGAGTGGGATGGAGAACTACGTCTAATCTTAAAAATCGTGGTCAGGAGAGGCCTCTGGGAGGTGAGACATGAGCCCTGTGCATGTTGGGGATGAGGACTCCAGGGAGGAGAAACCGAGAGAGCAAGTGTTCTGAGGTGAAGCATTCCTGGCTTTGCGAAGGGACTGTAAGGAATCCAGCTAGTCAATGGGAAGGAAACCAGGAGGAGAGTACTTAGGAACGGGATTGTAGAGCTGAGGGACTTGTGGCTGGATTGCACAGCCGACATGCTCTTTGGCTTTTACTTTGGGTGAAATGAGTGAAAATTTCCCCGTAAAAATGGAGACCTCAGATCTAAGATCTGAAATCCACTCCTGAGTCTCCATATCTTCTGCCACCTTGTTTTGTCCCTCATCATCCATCGTCACTGCCTCCAGATTACCTCTGTAACACCGGGGCCACCACCAGGGGGCAGTGAGTGAGGCACTTGCCTTGCATGCAAAAGTTAAAGGCAGCGCCAAAAATCTCCATAGTTACTGATTTTCCTTATGTTTCAGTCTCTGAAATGGCACAGTAAAACACTGGCATTGATCCTTGCTTCTTTTAAATTTTGATATTTTGTTCATCGTGGCATTTTGGCGTTAGTGTTGATTTTTAGAAATACTGCATTAAATGTTATTTGATTACTTAGATTTTTGGCATTCTTTCTCTTAAATATTGTGTCCAAGGTGTGTGCCTCACTCACCTCACCCTAGTCCCTGCTCCTATGCTGTCTCTTCTCCCTGTTTCTCCAGCGTCAGTCTAAACCAAGCGTCTGTAAACAGCTTCTGTAAAGGCCAGATAGGAAATATTTTAGGCTTTTCAGGCAATATAGTTGCTGTGACACTCTGCCATTGGAGCAGAAAAGCAGCCACAGGTAATGAGCAAACAAGTGTGTTCCGGTATGTTGGAGGTTATGGAGAAGACATGTTGCTACCTAATATTGTCTCCTTCTTCCTTGGTGACAGGAAGGTAACAACCCCTTTGGGGTTGTAAGGTGCTCAGCTAAAAATTACATTTTACAGCATCTCATGCTACTACTACAGCCAGGTGAAGTTTTGGTAAATCAGATGCATGCAGAAATGTGGTATGGGATTTGGGGAAGCAACCTCATTCCTCCTTTTAAGCTGCTTAGAATACAGCTGTGACAGCTAGAACCCTGGCGGTCATCTTGGAACGTGAAGTGTAAATTAGGTTCTCTAATGAAGCAGATAGAAGGTGCGTGAGTTTCTGGAAAATAATGGAGCTGTCAGATGAGCTCCTGACTGCATACCTATGGGGTGGGGAGGAAAGCCAGAGGAAGAGAGAGCTAATCCCAAGCAGGCTCCATGCCCAGTGGGGAGCCCAAGGCAGGGCTTGATCCCACAACACTGGGATCATGACCTGAGCCAAAATCAAGAGTCAGTCGCTCAACTGACTGAGCCACCCAAGCACCCCTTACCTCAGCGCTTTTTATGTGTGAGAGAAATAAACTTGTATTTAAACCATTACTCTGTATTTAAACTATTATTATTTGACAGCTTTTTTATATTCAGATGAAACTAATCCTAATTTACAGGTAAAGCTGCACTAGTTCACACAGGTTAACAAATTAAGTGAAACAGTGTTTCATATACAAATTTCAGGCAGCCCTCAATTTATTATTGGCTAACATGTTTTGAAGCCCCTGGCTTGAGTGGTAACCATTTCTAGGATTCAGAGGCACTTTTCCTCTTTCTTCCCAGTTCAGGACTATGTTCTGGTGCTCTGAGATTGTTAACATTACAATGCAATGTGTTATGACAATTACAATAATAATATAACATGTGAGTACAGCATTTTGTTTCTTTTCTAAGTAATTTAAATACTAATATCTTCCAATGAGCATGGGAAAGAAAATCATTAAAATCCTTGTGAATAATTGTAAGACTACCTATAGAGAAGAGATGTCAACCATAAGTCAGCCAGCCATGAAAAATGTTTGCTAACATTAAAGAAAAAATAAAGAGGGGCGCCTGGGTGGCTCAGAGGGTTAAGTGGCCAACTTCAGCTCAGGTCATGATCTCAACAGTCTATGAGTTTGAGCCCCGCGTTGGGCTCTGTGCTGACAGCTTGGAGACTGGAGCCTGCTTCAGATTCTGTGTCTCCCTCTCTCTCTGCCCCTCTCCCATTCACGCTCTCTCTGTCTTTCAAAAATGAATAAATGTTAAAAAAAATTTTTTTTAAGAAAAAATAAAGAGATCAAGTTGACTAATACTGCCATCTAGAGTTAGAAGTCAAAACTACCATTTCTTATCTATAAGCAGACAGGGTTGCCTGGGTGGCTCAGTCAGTTAAGCCTCTGACTCTTGACTTCAGCCCAGGTAATGATCTCATGGTTCAGTTCGTGAGTTCAAGCCCTGCATCAGGCTCCGTGCTGGCAGTACAGAGCCTGCTTGGAATTCTCTCTCTTTGCCCCTCTCCACTCATGCACAAGCTCTCTCTCTCTCAAAATAAATAAACTTAAAAAAAAAACTGTGTAAGGTTGAAACAATCAGGGTTTGTGGAGGTCGGTTTTTTTATTTTGGGTTTTTTTTAAGTTTTTATTTAAATTCCAGTTAGTTAACATATAGTGTAATACTATTTTCACATGTATAATATAATGATTCAACAATTCTGTACAACACCCAGTGCTCATCACAAATGGACATCTTTAACCCTCATCACCTATTTCACCCATTCCTCATGCCCTCCTCCCCTTTGGTAACCATCAATTTGTTGTCTATAGTTAAGAGCCTATTTCTTGGTTTGCCTCTCTCTTTCTCTCTCATTTTCCCTTTATTTTGTTTCTTAAATTCCATACATAAGTGAAATCATATGGTATTTGTCTTTCTCTTATTTCACTTAGCGTAATACTCTCTAGCTCCATCCATGTCATTGCCAAATGGCAAGATTTCACTCTTTTTTATGGCTGAGAAATATTCCCTTGCATATATATACACATCTTCCTTATTCATTTCATCAGGCAATGGACACTTGGGCTGTTTCCATACTTTGGTTACTGTAGATAATGCTGTGAACATAGGGGTGCATGTGTCCCTTTGAATTAGTATTTTTGTATTCTTTGGGGAAATACCTAGCAGGGAAATTGCTGGATTATAAGGTAGTTCTATTTTTAACTTTTTGAGGAAACTCCATAGTGTTGTGCATGGTGGCTGCACCAGTTTGCATTCCCACCAAGAGTGTAAGAGGGTTTCCCTTTCTCCACCTCTTCACCAACACCTGTTATTTCTTGTCTTGTTCATGTGAGCCATTCTGATAGGTAGGTCAGTTTTTTCTCCCACTGACTTGTACCAGCTGTCCTAATTGTCTTGTCCATTTGTGAAGAACCACTTGACATCTGCCAGGGAGCTACCTGTCAGTAACTGGGGTGACAGCTGGAGTGTAATCACAAACTGAGCTAATGTATGGAATGTGTTAGATTTTCCATTTGTCCAGTCTAAGGGCTGTCCTAGCTAAGCAGCACAGAGGATGGACACTGAACTCAGAAGCATCAAGGTTAAAGCAGCAATGAGCCTAGGAAGAGGATGGCACAGGAAAGCAATGGAATTGCAGTGACCCTTCTCAGGTGTCTTTCTTTCTGATCCTCAGGGATTGACGTCAGGGCTGTTTTCACCCCTCCTGACTGGTTTATTGTCTTTCCTCAGTCCCGTTTGCTTGTAAGGACCTTTTGAAGGTTCATACTCTCTCTCATTCTCTTTGTAACATCCTTCTCACCTCACTTTGAGTAAGTGCTGTTTGGTAGAAAGGCAGTAGAGAAAGGAAGTATGATTTGAATCTGGGGTCTCCCATTTTTCTTACTATTTCTCTTGGGCAAATCGCTAAAATTTCCTGAGGCTTGGGTTATTATCTGTATGCAAGGACATATATGGACCTTATGGGGCGGTTGTAAAACTTACATGGGTATATCTACTGTGAGGGAAACTGGCATGTGGTAGGTAGTTAGGGAATGCTATTTTCTTTTGCTTCTCTCAATTCTCCTGTCTTCCAGAAATCGCTGTTAGGAAAAAAGAAAAATAGGTTATTGGTAGGAAAGGTTAGGTATAAATTATCTTCAAAGATTGATTTTAAGCGTATGATGACAGTCAATTTATATTGTTTTTCTGTTTTTTCACCTGGGTGTTCTCTCAGAAAGGGAAGCTCATTAGACACAATGATATGGTGGAAAGAAAAATCTTGGGCTATTCCACTCACCCGTAATTTGAAACAAATCACTTTTACATCTCTGAGCCTAAATTCTTCATCTGTGAAATAGGAACAGTGTTCCTTCCCATGCCTACCCACTCTGTGCTTCTGAGGACACATGAGGTAAAACAGCTGGAAGGATTTTGCAAAATGTAAATACTAATGTGAGTGATAATTATTATGTTTTGTGTACTCAGTAAAGATGAAATCTATTAACCACGGATTTTACTTAATTAATTCAGCTGATAGTCACTGAGTGCCTTTTAAGTGCCAAGCACTATATTTCACATATATTGTATAACAGACACTTTGCTAGGCTTTGGTGAGGCTACAAAGATGTTAAGGTCTTTCACAGAGTTGGTTGGGCAAAGATGGAATAATATAACCATATGGAGCGAAATTAGTTTCAAGTTGGGGAGCGTGTGTATACTAAGGGCATCATTTGTTGTAGGAGCCTAGAAAGAGGAGTAACTGATATTATGGAGTCCAAGAAAGACTTCATAGAAAAGGCCTATCAGATGCACATATTTTCAAAAATTTTCCCCATAAGGGGGGGAAAGGAAATGCTAGACAGAAGATACATTATGAACAAAGGCATGGGATTGGAAAAAAGAAAGTAGGCAATTGGAAAAGGCAGGCTGTTCATTGTGAAAATAGTCCCTGTGTATGGGTGGGTACATGAGGGTGTGATGCCTGTAACTGTTGGTGAGATGCAGCTGGAAAGGTCAGTCACAAGCAGATTACACAGGGCCGTAAATTATACACAAAGGATTTTGTATTTATTTTTCTGTAGCAATAGGCCTATTTAAAAAGCTAAGTAATATGATCAGACCTGTGTTTTCTGCATGTAACTCTTAGGAGAATATATAAGATCAATTAGAGATGCCAGATATTAGAGATACAGACATGTGAGAGATCATTGCAAAAGAGCTGAGGAAGGGTAGGAGTGGTGGAGGTAGAAAATGGGTAGAAAATGAAATGTTGCTGATCTGAGCCCACATCCATCCTTCAGCAACTAATTGATTCAGGAAGGATTTTGCAGTGGGGAGGGAATATGAGATGAATCGGGAGTTGTCTAGGTGGAATGGTTGTGAGGATGTGCCATCAACCTGAGGGGGGCACAAGAGGAGAGATCAGAGACCTTGAAGAGTGTGTTATAGTGGAAATTAAATAGGCTTTCTAGCCAAATTGACCAATGTTAATATCCTGTCACTCACATGCCAAAGTTACCACAACATTGAGCCTGATTCCTTACCCACAAATGAGAATAATAATATCTATTTTACATGATTGATACACGATACAGAAAATACTTGTTGCTTATCTCCTTAGCGTCCGTTCTCCAGTTCTTCCAGCAACATGCCCAGCTTTCATTTTGGAATCTGCCTACTCCTCACTCTCAGACCAACTGCTTGGGTGAGGTTCCACCCCCATGTGGCCAACAAATCTGCCAAGTGACTGACTCGATCTCCTGGCAGCCTTGATTGGCTCAGGGGGTGACATGTGAGAGCATCACACCTAAACACCACATTCTCCAAGACTGTGAAGCAGAGAGTTGGATATAAAGATTAGAGTTGTCATGAGGGAGAGAACTATAGTTACCATGTCTGGTCTGCTGTTAGTGTCTGATCAAGGATGTAGAAGTGGCTGCTTTTCAGTACAAAACCGAAACATGGAAATAAGGCAGAGAACGGAGAGTAGATCCTGGGAGGCTCTAGGTGTCATTGAAATTAAAAGGCTGTTTGTCACCCAAGTATCTCATGATCTATTTCAGGGCATAAGAATATCTTTTATTACACACAAGGCAATTCAGCTAGGGTTTGATGCCTACTAAGATGACCATTTAACCTCAAAAATTACTCCTACCTCTATATTATTAATGTTTTTGTTTGTTATTTTGTAGCAAGGAGGAGTTTGGAAGTTCTTTGGAAAAATAAATGTGGTGTATAGTTAAAAATAAATAAATAAATAAAGATTAGAGTTGTCAAAACTCTCTTGCTATCTCAAAGGAGCCGGAAGATGAAGTCCTCATAGCAGGAGATAGGGTGAAGAGGTACAGAGAAATGGAATCATTAGGACATTAAGCACTTGTTTTCTTTTTAGGATTTTATTTTTAAGTAATCTTACACCCAATGTGGGGCTCGAACTCACAACCCCGAGATCAAAAGTCACATGCCAGCCAGTTTCCCTGACATTAAGTCCTTATTGACAGTCTTTCCTGAAATCAGCCATGCTGATTGGACTTTTTAGTATGTGAATGTCAGAAAACTCTAAGTTAGGCAATCTGTGCAATAACAAGTACCTTCCAAAAACTCAGGGACTTACAACAATGAACACTGATTTCTCACTTATGCTGCAAAGATTACCTGTAACTCTGCTAGGTTATTGTTTCTAATCTGGGACCCAGGATGATGAAGCTAATCTCGATCTGGAAAATCAACAGTTGTAATAGAGGGAAAAGAGAGTAGGTAAATAATTGTTGGCCCTTAAACCATCTGCCCAGAAGACACTCCATGCTTGCATGTCATTGGCCAGAACACATTCACATGCTCAAGCTTGATGCCATAGGGCAGAGAGGCAAATCAAATATTTTTGAATAAGCATAATGCAATCTACAGTAAATTTCCCTTTTGCTTCAATGAGCTTAGGTCATTATTTTCTGTCACTTGCAACTAAAAGAATCTTAACTGAGAAAAACTGATGAAAGAACTAAAGTAGGTATTTTACATAAAATAGCCAACACATAGAGTGCCTGAGTGGCTCAGTCAGTTAAGCATCTGACTCTTGATTTGGGCTCAGGACATGATCTCACCGTTGGTGAATTTGTGCCCTGTGTCGGGCTCTGCGCTGACAGTGTGGAGCCTGCTTGGGATTTTCTCTTCCTTTCTCCGTGCCCTTCCCCTGCTCACGCTATCTCTCAAAATAAATAAATAAACTTTAAAAATAAATAAACAAATAAAATAGCCAACACATGGTAAACATTCAATAAATGGAGCTACCATTTTCAAGTGCATGAGCACAGATGAATTGAGAGTTATCTAGTTATCTCTTTCTCAAGCAATAGAAGTATGATCGCTTTAAGTTGCATTGTATTTACTTATCTCACTAACTTTTATTGAGTTCTTTTTATGTGGCAGACACTGTGCTAGGTGATGGGGACACAATACATTTACATGTTAGCTCTCCAGTTGATTGTTTTTTTAAGAAATACATACAGGGTAGGTGCCTGGGTGGCTCAATAACTTCAGCTCAGGTGATAATCTCACGGTTCATGCATTCAAGTCCCAAATCAGGTTCCTCACTGACAGCTTGGAGCCTGCCTGGGATTCTCTCTCCCTCACTCTCTAACTCCTCCACCGCCACCACCGCCCCCCCCCCCTTGTACATGTATGTATGCACCCCTTCTCTCTGTCAAAATAAATACATAAACTTAAAAAAGTAAAAATAAAAATAAAACAGTAATGCCAATGATGGCTAACATTGTCATAGTCACCAACGACCTCTATTTTGCCAAACCTAAAGATCAATACTCAATCCATATCTTGCTCAACAAGCAATTGTCAAAGATGATCATTCCCTTGTTCATCACCTGCTTGGTACATACCACCCTTCCTGGTCTTCCTTCTAGGATCCATCCTCTGTTATAAGCTAGCCACATTCACCTCCCACTGAGTGATCTCAATCCCCCATCTGGCTTTAAGTATCCTTTCTACACTGAGACTCTCAATTTTATGACTCCACCCTGACTTCTCTGCACAACTCCAAAACAGTTAATCCTATTGCCTCCTTATATAACAAGCATCCCACAGTTAATACCAGACTGGACTCCTGACCCACCAGCCCCAAAGTGAAGCCTCACTCAGGCTTCCCCATGCCAAGAAAGGGAACCACCATTCACCCAGCTGTTCAGGCCAACCTTGGAATAATCCTCATCCCTTTCTTTTTTTCTCTCCTCCTTCTTCCAACCCATCAGCAAATCTGTGGACTCTTTCAAAACATCTTGAATGTGTTCATTTCTTCTCTCCTTCCTTCTAGGGTACTGCCTTAGTCCCAAGGGCATCCTTCCAACCTGGCCTCCTACAGCAGCCTCTCCTAACTGGCTTTTCTGCTTCCATTTTTGTTCTATTATATTCTACATGGCAGTCGGAAGGAATCTTTTAAAACTAAAGTCAGATCATGTCACTTCTCTCTTCAAGACCTTCCAACTGTGCTTTTTCTTCCAGGCTGCTGACATGCCATCCAGACTGAGAAAGACCCGGAAACTTTGGGGCCACATGAGCCATGGCCACGGCCTCATCGGCAAGCACTGGAAGCACCCAGGAGGCCGGGATAATGCTGGTGGCATGCATCACAGGATCAACTTTGACAAATATCATCCAGGTTACTTTGGAAAAGTTGGTGTGAGGCATTACCACTTAAAAAGGAACCAGAGCTTCTACCCAACTGTTAACCTTGATAAACTGTGGACCTTGGTCAGTGAGCAGACACAGGTAAATGCTGCCAAAAACAAGACTGGAGCTGTTCCTATCATTGATGTGGTGTGATCGGGCTACTACAAAGTATTGGGAAAGGGAAAGCTCCCTAAACAGCCTGTCATCGTGAAGGCCAAATTCTTCAGTAGAAGAGCTGAGGAGAAAATTAAAGGTGTGGGGGGAGCCTGTGTCCTGGTAGCCTGAAGTCACATGGAGAGAGGTTCATTAAATACTAACAACTGCTTTTCTTAAAAAAAAAAAAAAAACAAAAAAAAAAAAAACAAAAAAAAAAAACCTTCCAACTGCTCTCCTTCACCCTCTGCCATTAGATATGAACATGATTCATTCCCTCATGTCCCATGTCCCCTAAGCTCCCTGCTCAAATGTCACTTCATCAGAGAAGTGTTCTCTGAAATCTTATCAAAAAATACAAGTTCCTGGGACGTCTGGGTGGCTCAGCTGGTTAAGCTTCTGACTCTTGATTTCGGCTCAGGTCATGATCTCATGGTTGTCACTTCAGGCCCTCAGAATCCCTAGTCAGGCTCCATACTGGCAGTGCGGAACCTGCTTGGGATTCTCTCTCCCCACCCCCCTCTGCCCCTCCCCCACTCATGCAGTCTCTCTCTTTCAAAATAAATAGACCTTAATAAAGAAATAAGTATTTAAAAAATACAACTTCCTTCTGACCCCACTATTACTTTACTGTTATATTTCTTCATGTTGTCACTTGACATTACACTATTTACCTGTTTATAAACAGGAGAATGTTAGTACCATGAGGATTTTGCATTACCAGTGCCAAAAACAGCTTAGAAAATGCTTCGGATGCTTTTATTAAGCATCCTAGGCATTATTCTAACATTATGTATTATCTGTTAAATTACCCTAACATTAGATTTGCTGTATTACTGTCCACATTCTCATTGACGTGGTAGCTGAGGCACGGATTCCTTAGGCAACTTGCCCAAAATCACACAGCTCATAAATGACTTAGCTAGTATGTAAGTAAATCCAGAAGCTCTTCCTCTGGAGTCCCTCTCTGCTCCTCAGCACTCGAGGGTCACGTTTGATCCACAAAAACCATTGGCCAGGGTGCTCGATGACTAAGGGTGCCAGGGCGGTGCTGCTGCGGGGTGGGGAGTCGGACTCCCTGATGTTATCAGACTCGGGCTGTTCCTCCTAGCCTCCAGGTTTCCGGCAAATCAGCACACAGCCTGTCACTAACCTTGGCGAGCCGGTCCAGGCTTAACGCACAGCCACTGGAGGCCGGGCGCGGGAGCGGGATGTACCTGTGCTGGGGCGCCAGCTCCAAAGGACCTCTGCGCCGGAGGCCTGCGGCCCGGGGCGGTCCCGAGCTTCGGCAGGCCGCCAGCGGGGAGCGCCACTCGCTGCTGCTGCTGAGCGACGGCGCTGTGCACTCATGCGGGGACAACAGCCGGGGCCAGCTGGGGCGGAGAGGCTTGCAGCGCGAGGAGCAGCCAAGTAAGTGCCCGGGGCAAAGGTGCGGGGCGCGGGGCCAGGCAGGGGATGCTGCTGGGAGTCCCGGGTCCCCTGGGCCTCCAGAGGCGGGGAAACGTTGCTCCACGCCTTCGCGCGCAACTTCGTCAGTTTCGTTTTCCAGATGCGCGGTTGCTTTCGGTTTCCAGTTCATCTTCAAAGCGAAACTGACAGCGAAACTAACGGGACCGCGTTCCTTTAAAAAGAGACGTGGTACTTCCCACTAAGCCTCTCCATACTAGTCCTTGCCTGAGCGAATCTATCTGGGCCGATCAGAACGACCTTCCAAACTGGTTTAAGGGCGGGACACCTCTAACTCTCAGAAATAGCCCACGGCGTCTTTTTTTTTTTTTTTTAAATAAAATACATAATAGCATTTTTACCATTACTGATTATTATAACACAGGAAAAGAAATTGCCTATAATTCCTATACCCAAAGACAACTACTAATTTTGATGCATTTCTTTTTTCACTTTTTCTATCATACATTTAATTTTATAAAAGCATGTCATTATATAGTTTTGTATACACAGTATTATGCAACCCTGTAAATTGCGCTCTTATGAAACATATCATGAACATTGCCCTTTTATTATGATTTTTTTAATGTTTATTTATTTTGAGAGAGACAGCTCGAGTGGGGGAGGGGAAGAGAGAGAGAGAGAGAGAGGAGAGAGAATCCCAAGCAGAGTCATCAGCACAGAGCCCCACGCGGGGCTCCATCTCACCAACCTTGAGATCATGGGCTGAGCTGAAATCCAGAGTTGGTGGCTCAACCCTCTGAGCCACCCAGGTCCCCCTTATTGTGTACTTTTGGAAAATACATTTTAAATTATTGCATAACATTCTAGGCTTTAACAGTGCAATTTAATTGTTTTTCTTTGTTAGAAATTAGGGTGTTTTTTTTTTTCTCATTAGGGGCTTTTATAAATAATACTATGATTGCCATTATTTGACCATATTTCTGATTACTTACCTAGAATAATCCCAAGTGTTGTGTCTGGGAGGAAAAACTTCTCCTCTACCCTATTAGTTCTTGTTCTGAAGGCCTATGAACTAAGCTGATAAAGACAGATTAACATGAGAAAAAGCATACAATTGTATTAATATTTTATGTGCACAGGAGTTCACAGAAAAGAAGGGAAACTCAAGAAGTGATTAGATTCAGGGACTTATATGCCATTTTAGCTAAGAAAAGGGGTTTTGGACTTTGAAGGATGATCAGTTGTGGGGAAGTGACTAGGAAATGTATGAGAGAGATTAATGAAAGAAAAGGGTTATTTTGGTAAGAGCTGTCTATACAGACTCATCTTAGTGCCAACTCTAATGATAAGAGTTACTCTTCTCTTCCTAGTATGGAAGAGGGGGTACATCTTTACAAGGAAATTTTATGCTCTGCTTTTAGGTGGATGAGGGGAGGGCAGAGAACTCTTCCTGCTTCTCTTGATTTTCAGTTGCCTTCAACTCCAAAAATTGCTCAAGTGGAATATTTTGGGATGGCATATCCTAATCCCTTTTAGGTGGAAATGAAGGGCAACATAATACTTGATGTCAAATTGTTGTCTAGGAATGTGGTACCAGTTTCAGCCTTCATGAATGTATGAATCTTTGGGACATTTTTTTTATTGCCCCATGGTTTGAAACTAAATAATTGAAAAGGATAAGATCACACAGGTTTAAAAAAAGAAAACTAAAGGCTCCTGGGTGGCTCAGTTAGTTAAGTATCCAACTCTTGATTTCGACTCACGTCATGATCTCACAGTTCGTAAGATCAAGCCCCAAATCAGGACTCTGTGCTGGCATCATGGAGCCTTCTTGGGATTCTCTCTCTCTCCCTGTCTCTCTTCCCCTTCCCTTCTCTCTCTTTCTCTCTTTATCTCAAAATAAATGTGATATATTTAACTCAAAACCTCTAATAATTCAGAAACAAACACTTTGGAAAAAGCTTAGATTGACTGGTAGGGATCACACTACAAATGATTACGTTTTCATTTGTGGGCATTTTTGGCTCATGAGAGGCATATTACTACTTTTTAAAAAAGATTTTATTTTTTAAAGTAATCTCTGCACCCAATGTGGGGCTCCAACCTACAACCCTGAGATCAAGAGTCACAAGCTCTACAGACTGAGCCAGCCAGGTGCTCCTACTGCATTCTTTGTGAGAGGATCTGGCTTCTGCCTCTTACATTCATGAGGCAGGCTCCCTGCCCATTTCCTCCTGAGCAAGGAATTCACTATTCTCACTGTTCAGGGCTGTTCAGAAGAGGAGAGTGGAGGCAATCCCATCTTCCCTCTGTCTCCTTTTGTTTTGCTACCATCCTTATAGAGAAATGTTAAGTCAAGCATCGTAGTTCCTACAAGTTCCCTTTCTCCATGAAGCTCATCCTATTCTAGTCTATGCTATGCTATTCTATATTGGAAGCGAGAGGAGGGGTCAGAGGGAGAAAGAATCCCAAGCAGGCTCCATGCTCAGCGCAAAGCCTGACATGGGGCTCAATCTCATGACCCTGGGATCATGATCTGAGCCAAAATCAAAAGTCAACTGACTTGAGTCAGCGGGGTGCCCCTGAAGATCATCCTTTTAAATAGTAACCATATTCCCATACAGACAGCGTAATACACATTGAGCTTTTTTCCTTCAAACTTTAGTGTGGATGTCAAGGCATGATTTAAAAGTCCACTGGAAAAGATGAGAAATCTGAGTAATCTTTCTGAGAAGTTTTATTTTGTTTTTGTTCCTGAAGAACCAATTCAGGCATTGGAAACTCTACGTGTTGAACTGGTGAGCTGTGGAAAGGAACACTCCCTTGCTGTCTGTTACAAAGGAAGGGTCTTCGCATGGGGAGCTGGTTCTGAAGGGCAGCTGGGAATTGGAGAATTTAAGGAAATAAATCTTATACCTCAGTAAGTATTTCCATTCATTCATTTCCATTCATTCATTCATTTTTGAGTTTCATGTGCTAGGCACCATGCAAGATGTCAGGGTACAAAGATACTATGACAAACTCCCTAACCTCAAAGATTATAGTGTAGTGAGAGAAAAAACTCCTAACCCCAATTATTATTTAATTAGAGTCCTATGAAGAAGGTCAGGGTAAAATGAGAACATGTGATTCCTTGATCTTAATCTCATATATTGAAAATAACCGAGGGGACCCACTTGGTAAATAAATAAATATAAAATAAACATAACCTATAAATAAAAATAAAATATAAAGATTACTTTAAAGTAAAAACATTGAACAGAAGATGCAGAAAGAAATCTTATTGGAAATTCCCTTCTGACTAAAGCAAAGACTCCTTGAAAAAAACAGCTGCCATTCACAGCTTGGAGGGAGTTTCTTATGAATTCAGATGCTGTGAAGACAGACTGCCCAAAAAACACAAAAAAACCCTATGAAACCTTCCATACTCTCCTACTGAAGCCCTGAAAACCTCCCTTTTGCTATACTGATATATATATATATATATATATATATATATATATATATATTATATATATATGGTGATTCCACAAATTTTCCATTACTGGCAGCTCCCATCTGTACATATAAATAAATTTTGTCTTTTCTCCTTTCAGTTATTGTCAGTTGTCAGTTAATTTGCATGCCCCCTATCACTGGATCCAAACCAGAAGAGGAAACTTTTACTTATGGAAAAGTAGTAAGATGATGGGATAAGGGGGAGGAATCATATCCTCATAAACAGCTTCCTAGGACAAATGATATGACAAGCAGTCTGAATTGTACATTCATGAGTTACATGTGTAAGAATTTTAAAAAGCATGATTTTTAATACCAGGAGGTTCCTTTTTGTTACCTCTTCTGGTTTTGAATTGTATGAGTGCTGTGGCTTTGGAGAACAAGCATTGAACTTTGAATGAAAAGACGAAGGTTTGAGTCTAGTTCTACAACGTGATACCTGTAACATGATTCCCTAGAGCAAACTAGAACTCTGACCACTACTAGATGCAACCATATGAAATTGCTGGTAGTTACCTTTTTGATCCACAAAAATGGCAATGTAATAGGATTCAACCTAGTGATTTATTTATCAAATAGGGCTTAAATCAGGTGATGTAAATAACAGTGTTCTATAAATTTTAAAGCCCTGTGTCATATGTGCATGAAGAAATTTATTTTTCTTTTAAGGCAATAAATATAGAATAAAAGTTAGTACATTATATACTGCATTAAAAGTCCAATAAAAATCACTTGTGTATTATAACTGTTTAGATTCTGCTCTGTACCTTTATGCTTGTTGATGTCATGTTAAAAACACTTAGAGGGCTTTGGCTTAAAGGTACTACAGAAATATAAGAAAATAAATTATTTCTAGGGAAAATATGCCCAGGTTGCCAACAATCCTGAAAACGATGAACGCATGAATGTTGAATGTTGGTTTGACAGCAGTTTTAAGCAAGTAATTCTTTATAATTTCTAAAGATTATACACCAATCGGGAAAACCACCATTACTGTGGTGTTTCTGATTATTACCAAACAGCCTTATATATCTGCAGTCATCAAGAGAACTATTCTATTGTAAAAAACATTAAAGTAGCCCAACTCATAAAAAAAGAAAAGAAAGCTATTTCTCTAAACCAAATGTATTACCTGGGATTATTTTGCATATCTGTAGTTCACTTGGTGAGCCACTCTAAAGAAGGATTAATAGATTTTTGTATCATTTTTACTACAGGAAGATAAAAACTCTGACTGGTATAAAAATTATACAAGTTTCCTGTGGAAACTACCACTCTCTGGCATTATCAGAAGGTAAAAATGGCTTTTTGGATCTTCTAAGTATCATTACAAAGTAATTTGTCTTTAATATGAATGATACCTGTTGATTTTTAATGCAGTGGGACTAATTTTAATGCATTTAGAAGTTTTTAACTTTTTAGATTTCATAAGTTCTATTGTTCTTCATTGTTTTTTCAATTGTCTTTGTTCTTATTATACTCTAAGTAGTGACTCATTCATATCGATGCTATAAAGGGTCATCTCTGTTCTCATGACCTGATCTGACTCTCTCAGAATTTAGTAGTGGTTTTATTTCCAGAACTTTGCCCTTTGTGCTGAATGGCTGTATACACCGGCAGACTCAAATACACTAAGGCCTATTTGTTTTTTTGACTTAGATCAAAGAAAGAAAAGTCAAAATGTCAATGTGGTGGCTGGGTGGCTCAGTCAGTTAAGCATCTGACTCTTGACCTCAGCACAGGTCTTGATCTCAGGGTTGTGAGCTCAAGCCCCACGTTGGGCTCTGTGCTGGATTTTACCTACCTAAAAAGAAAAGAAAGAAAAGTCAAGGTATCAAAATCATGACTATATTTTTTCTACTAACATCCCCCATCCTTTGTCCATCATCATTCAAAATTTTTCAATGGAGAGTGTTGCAGGGGAAAAACTTTTCTTCCATCCTCTTAAGTTTAGCACCTGGTAGCCTGCAAATTTATGTGACAAAAGACAGATTAACAAGACAAAAGGCACGAGTTTTATTAATATTTTCGTGCATAGAAGTTCACAAAAAAGAAGTGAAACTCAAGAAGTCATTAGACTTGGGGACTTATATACCACTTTAACAAAGGAAAGATTTGGGCTTTGCAGGATGATCAATTGTAGGGAAGTGACTTGGAAATATGTGGAAATAATGGAAGATAAGAGTTATTTTATTAAGGGTTATTTGTGAAGACTCATGTTGATGCAGAATTTCCATCACTGGTGATGAGTCACTGCCCCATCCCTGGTGCAGGAAAGGACACCTTCACAAAGGGAAATATATACATTGCTTTTGGGTGGATAAGAGGAGGGGCAGAGAACTTTTCCTGCATAGATTGATTCTCAGTTGCCTTCAGCTCAAGATAACCCTTATGCCAAAATGACATATTTTGGGGTGGCATATTCTGATTGCCTTCAAGAGACATTTAACATTTGTATGTCCCTCAGGTAATATGCATAATTGCAGCTGTGCCACAAGGGCTATGAACAGCCAACGTTTATTTCCTGGTTGCCTTCTGTCGCACCAGCTATTTTGTGAAATGCTTTACATGTATAATCTCATTCAATCACTTAACAAACACCGAACCTGGGCATTATTTGTATTCTCATTTTAGAAATGAAGAAATTTGGACTCAGACTTTCAGCAATTTGCCTAAGGTCACACACTAACAGTGAGATTTGAACCAATACTTGTTTACATCCCAATCCTAAGTGCTTAACCACTGGACCACACAGGCCATGACACCGTACTATAATCCTGTGGCTATTGTATAATTCCTTCCTGCCATTTCCAGCTATTTGATCTAGGGCAAGTTATTTAACTTGACTCTCGATTTTCTCATCTGTAGGAGTACTGATGTCTACCTTACAGGCTGTTTAGAAGATTCAGTGAAACAAGACATACAATATATCCTGCACAGTCCAAAGCAGATAGTAGGGGTACAATAAATATTAGTCTCTTTTCCTTCCATACTTTTCTTCTTCTTAATTATTGAAATAGTTTGAATTACTTCCTCAGTGTATTGATTTGTCTTTACATTGGTCTGGATTGTGAAGGTTGTTTGAAGCCCGGGTACCCAGTACATTTGCTATGGTGAACTGTGAGTTCTCATAGACCTTAATGTGGGTTTGACATTCTGCATTGTGCCCTCAGAAATACTTTTCAGTGGTAGAGCTAGCTTTAGAAGAGTTTAAAAAAGAAAAATTATATGTAATAACATAAACATCTGAGACACGTTGGCAGTTTCCTGGGTAGACAATGAAACATTAGAAGATCTTGACTTTTGACCTCATGTAAATTATCCACCTCTGGTCAAATTCAACATAAAATGTTGTTGGTTGTTTTGTCCCATCCAGTCATTCCACAAATATTTGTTAAGTGCCTATAATGTTTCCAGCAAAGAGGATATAGCAGTGAACTAAGACTGTGCTTTCATGGAGTTTATATTATGGGGGAATGTAGGGGAAGTGAGCCTTAAACACATAGACAAATAATTATGTCATATAACAGAGATAAGGGTGTGGGGGAAACAAATGAGGCCAGGTAAGGGAATGGGAGCAAGTACTCAAGTGGAGGAAAGGGGTCTTTCTCTTTTATAAAGGATGTCATGGAAGCTATTTCTTACAAGGTGAGCAGACACCAAAAGAAGGGGAGGAGGGAGACAAGATGCTAAGGCCATGATCCAAAGGAATGATCCAGATGTAAAGGCCATGAGGTTGTGGCATACTCAACAGGGAACAGCAGGGGCTCTGGAAAGTTATGAGCAAGGGGGAGATGAAGTCTGAGATGTGTCATGGGGAATCCTGGTGACCTGGCGCTTGTGAGCTGTGGTGAGAATTGGCCTTTTATTGAGTGAGACAGAAAATCCCTAAAGGGTTCAGTCTGACTTATTTTTTTAAAAGACCACTCTGGCTACCCTTTGGAGAACAGACAAACATGGACTCTGGGAGCCCAGTGAGGTGCTGTTGTAATCTTCCAGGAGAAAAGTGATGGTGGCTTGGTGGCTAAGGTGGTAACAGTGGGGAGGTGAGAAGTGGTCAGATTCCAAATACATTTTAAAGATAGAGACTTTAGGATTTGCTAGGTAGAAGGGTATAAAAGAAAGAAAGGAGATGAGCATGATTCTCAAGATTTCTAGTCTGAGCAGCTGAAAGAACACAGTTGCCCTTGACTGGGAGGGAGAAGAGGAGTGCATGTTGTTGGAAGGGACTTTTGAAGGTGTTCTTGACCATCCTCCTTGCCTTTAGTCAGAATACTCTAACCTCTTTTGTCCCTATTTTAAGTATTAAAGATCTTTAGAATTAGGGTGGTAGTTTCTACTCGAATTTGATATTCCAATATTTTTACAATTTTGAATTTCTCTTCTTTATTTTTGTAGATGGCCAAGTGTTTTCATGGGGAAGTAACAGCCATGGGCAGCTGGGCCTGGGGAAGGAGCTCCCCTCCCAAGCCAGCCCACAGAGGGTGAGGTCCCTGGATGGCATCCCCCTGGCTCAGGTGGCTGCAGGCGGGGCCCACAGCTTTGCCCTGTCTCTCTCTGGGACTTCATTTGGCTGGGGAAGCAACAATGCAGGGCAGCTGGCCTTCTTCGGGAGTAAGGTCCCAGGTAACAAGATAATCTTGTTCTTGCAGTAAATCATTCTTTCTTTCCAGTTGGAAGACCAGCTCTGCAAAGGGTACTCTCAATGATTAGAGCAGTGATTCCCAGGCTCTGGAATATATTAGAATCACCTGGGGTGCCATCTTAATTTTTGATTGCCACTGTAATATATTACCAGAAACTTGTGGCTTGAAACAACATAGATTTCTTATCTTATAGTTCTGGTAGCCAGAAGTCTTATGCAGGTCTCAGTGGGCTAAAAAAAAAGTGTCAGCAGCTTTGGGGCAACCAGGTGTGGGGTGGGGATGGACGTTGCATTATTTTCTTGCTTTTTTCCCCCTCTAGAGTCCATTTACATTCCTTGACTCATAGCCCCCTTCTTCAAAGCCAGCAATGGCTGGTTAAGTCTTCCTCAAGTCACTCTGACAGTGACTCTTCTACCTCCCTCTTCCTCAGTCAAAGGAGGAATTTGTAAGTACATTGGGCCCACACAGATAATCCAGGCTAACCTCCCTATTTTAAGGTCAACAGTTTAGCAACTTTAATTCCATCTGCTTCCTTAACTCCTCTTTGCAGTGTAACCTAACATATTCACAGCCTCTGGGGAAAGGACACGGATATCTTCCGAAGTCCCTTATTTTTTCTACTGCAAGAGCATTGAAAAATCCCAGTGCCCACCCCCTCCAAACAAGTTGCAGTGCCCAAGTTAGACCCTATACCAAGTAAATCAGAATGTCTGAGGATGGAAACCAGGCATCGGTCATTGTTAAAGATTCTACAGGTTATTCCAATGTGCAGTCAAGTTTGAGAACCACTGGATTAGAAGATGCTAGCTGGAGAAAAAAACAGTTCCTGGCAACCCTTAAACTCACTATGAAGTCTTCCCCATGAACCCTGATCCTCCTCTGTTCAGTTCTTTACATTCAGCTAACGTATTTGGTACCTGTTAAGTACCAGTACTTACATCTCGTCTCATTTAACTCTGCCAACATGAAATAAGTCTTATTTTCTCAATTATTATTGCATATTTGCAGAACACCTACCATGTGACAGAAATGAATAGTTGGGGCGCCTGGGTGGCGCAGTCGGTTAAGCGTCCGACTTCAGCCAGGTCACAATCTCGCGGTCCGTGAGTTCGAGCCCCGCGTCGGGCTCTGGGCTGATGGCTCAGAGCCTGGAGCCTGTTTCCAATTCTGTGTCTCCCTCTCTCTCTGCCCCTCCCCCGTTCATGCTCTGTCTCTCTCTGTCCCAAAAATAAATAAACGTTGAAAAAAAAATTAAAAAAAAAAAAAAAGAAATGAATAGTAACATAATGGCAATATTACTGGGAATAAAGGTCTTAAAACTTAGCTTTGTAGGAGAATAGTGTTAGGTGTTATAGAAGACCAAAGTTTCCAGAAATAAATGCTAAAGGACTGCCTTTCTTTCTTTTCCAAAGCAGGGCTTTCCCTCTATTTTATAATACTTCTGAGTGTTCATTTTAAAAATTATGTTAACTAATTACAAGATGATAAAAATATTAAAAGATGTAAAAACTCATGGATTCTGAGGTTGGTTCTTATACTCTAGACATTGTACTTTCTTTCAACAGTGCAAAGCTACAAGCCTCGTTCAGTTGGTGCGCTGAAAACTCTCGGTGTGGTTTATATCAGCTGTGGTCATGAGCACACTGCAGTGCTTACCCAGGTAATCTAAAATGTTTTGCTATTTTTTGCAAATGAGAAATGTTACCACAAGGTATAGGTATTGGCTGTTGTTAAAAGCCATATGCGTATCAGTATCTCAACTATATCTATTCAATGTACAAATATCTAAAAAGGAGAAATTAGCCAAATATAAACCATGAAAGTTTCAAGATCCTCTAACAAAAGCTAACTTCAGCTTTAGGAAATATTTTTAGATACCTGCTGAGTTAGATTAATATAGGAGAGAATCCTTTTAGGAATGATTCATTCATAATGTAGTTCTACAGGTGAAAATTATTATAGAAGAGATGAAGTAATTTTTACAGATTTCAATAACCCAAATTATAGACTAGAACCTACTTTGTTCCATTTCTTGCTTGGCAAAATTATGAGCCTGCTTTGTAAATGTTTGCTTCCTCTTGTTATACTGGCCAAATAGTATATTCCAAGGGGGTGGATTCTCTCCATAGCCATAAGGAATAGACTTGAAAACTATTTGTGTGGTTGAAATGATTATTTAAAAACTAAATACCTAAAATAATTTGTATTACTTGTTTTAACTTAAAAAAAATTTTTTTTAACATTTATTTATTTTTGAGACAGAGAGAGAGAGAGAGGGCATGAACAGGGGAGGGTCAGAGAAAGAGGGAGACACAGAATCTGAAACAGGCTCCAGGCTCTGAGCTGTCAACACAGAGCCCGACGCAGGGCTTGAACCCACAGACCGCGAGATCATGACCTGAGCCAAAGTCGGACGCTCAACCAACTGAGCCACCCAGGCTCCCTGTTTTAACTTTTTTAATGTTTATTCTTGAGAGAGAGAGGGAGAGCGTGAGCGAGGGAGGAGCAGAGAGAGACGGGGACAGGGGATCTGAAGCAGGCTCTGTGCTGACAGCAGAGACCCCGATGTGGGGCTCTAACTCACAAACCATGGGATCACGACCTGAGCCGAAGTCAGACGCTTAACCAACTGAGCCACCCAGGTGCCCCGGTATTATTTGTTTAAAAGCGTGTTTGGATTATATTATATTTCTAGGAGAAAGCTAGAGTTGTTTTAATCAAGAGTCATCTTTGGTTGCACTTGTGTGGCTCAGTTGAACCTCCAGACTCTTGGTTTCAGCTCAGGTCCCCATCTCTTAGTTTGTGGGATAGAGCCCTGTGTCAGGCTCCACGCTGATAGCACGGAGCCTGCTTGGGATTCTCTCTCTCCCCATCTGTCTCTCTGCCCGTCCCCGACTCACACTCATTTTCTCTCTCTCTCTTTCTCAAAATAAATAAACAAAACTTTAAAAAAAAATCATTTTTTGAGGGGCCTCTGGCTGGCTCAGTCAGAAGAGCATACAACTCTTGATAGTGGGGTTGTGAGTTCGACCCCAAGGTTGGGTGTAGAGATTACTAAAAAAAATAAATACACTTTAAAAAAATCATCTTTTGAGAAAAGATTATTTTCAGAGAAATGTTCAAATAAATAAAGCAAACCTCTATTTATTTATTTATTTTTTTTAAAGTGTATCTTTTTTTTTTTTTAATTTTTTTTTTTCAACGTTTATTTATTTTTGGGACAGAGAGAGACAGAGCATGAACGGGGGAGGGGCAGAGAGAGAGGGAGACACAGAATCGGAAACAGGCTCCAGGCTCCGAGCCATCAGCCCAGAGCCCGACGCGGGGCTCGAACTCACGGACCGCGAGATCGTGACCTGGCTGAAGTCGGACGCTTAACCGACTGCGCCACCCAGGCGCCCCGCAAACCTCTATTTAAATGTGTTATTCTTGAGCCATCCATTGATTTTACAATGAAAGCCAATGGTTTTTCATGTTTAATGAGTTAACTTACATACACTCTTAGAAATAATAAATATAAGACCCTTCATATAGTACTCTCATATAATTCTCTGATGATACTTATCTTTAAGTTTCTAGTTACTTTTTTAAATATGAAATTAGTTTTTTTTTTTTTTTTTTTTTTTTTAATTTTTTTTTTTTAAACGTTTATTTATTTTTGGGACAGAGAGAGACAGAGCATGAACGGGGGAGGGGCAGAGAGAGAGGGAGACACAGCATCGGAAACAGGCTCCAGGCTCTGAGCCATCAGCCCAGAGCCCGACGCGGGGCTCGAACTCACGGACCGCGAGATCGTGACCTGGCTGAAGTCGGACGCTCAACCGACTGCGCCACCCAGGCGCCCCTGAAATTAGTTTGATTCCTTCTATTCCTTCTTTTTTAAACAGAATGGGAAAGTGTTCACATTTGGAGACAATAGCTGTGGACAGCTGGGACACAGCCCCACTGCTGAGAAGACAGGTCCACAACTCATGGAAGGAATTGAAGGCCTAGTTTCACAGATAGACTGCGGAAGGTAATAGGCTAGTTTTTTGTTTGTTTGTTTTTAGTGTGAGTAGAATGTGTTATATTTTATGATTTAGAAATGACTCCTCAGCAATGTTTCAAAACTTAAAACACAAAATATGTAACTACTATTTTTCTAGATCATTTTCCTTTCTGAAAATTTACTTCTTTTAAATATAGTTTAAGTTTTCTATTTTTTCTTCTTTATTCCAGACATTTCATTTATTTAATAAGAATTTATTGGAAGTCTACTGTGTATAGACCACCTTATTAGGTGCTGAGGGTTGGCAAGAGGGTTTAAAATAAAAACAGTGGTACTTGCCTACTTGAGTTGATAAAGCAAAATTAAAGTATTCTCACACAAATACAAGATAATACATATTTACATATGCATTCAGAGTTTTGCATAACCTAATTATGAGGACACTGAATATTATCTACCCAATTTATAAATAACAAAGCTTACATTTATTTAAAAAAAATTTTTTTAACGTTTTTATTTATTTTTGAGACAGAGAGACAGAGCATGAACAGGGGAGGGGCAGAGAGAGAGAGGGAGACACAGAATCCGAAGCAGGCTCCAGGCTCTGATCTGTCAGCACAGAGCCCGATGCGGGGCTTGCACTCACAGACCAGCTCATGGCCTGAGCTGAAGTCGGAGGCTCAACCGACTGAGCCACCCAGGAGCCCTACAAAGCTTACATTTAAAACACAAATGAAGGAGAACTTGGGTGGCTCAGTTAAGCATCTGACTGGCTCAAGTCATGATCTCTCGGTCCATGTGTTCAACCCCCACATCAAGCTCTGTGCTTGACAGCTCAGGGCCTGGAGCCTGCTTTGGATTCTGTGTCTCCCTCTCGATCTCCCCCTCCTCAACTCACACTCTATCTTTCTCTCTCTCTTAAAAGTAAATAAACATTAAAAAAAATAATAAAACAAATGATAGGGGCATCTGGGTGGCTCAGGTCAAGATCTCACAGTTTGTGAGTTCCAGCCCTGCATCAGGCTCTTGGACTCTCAGCTGTCAGCAAGGTGCCTGCTTCAGATTCTTTGTCCTCTCTTTCTCTGTCCCTCCCCCGCTGGTGTGCATGCACCAACAAGGCTCTCTCTCTCTCAAAAATAAACCTTAAAAAATAATAAAAATAAAAAAATAAAACACAAATGATAGAAACCATAGTAAAGACTTATCAATAATATTCTATCTTTAAGGTTACTAAAAAGTTAATATTCAGGGAGGGCTTCTGGGAAGATGGCAGCGTAGGACGACGCTGGGCTCACCACGTCCTGCTGATCAGATTCCACCCACACCTGCCTAAATAACCCAGAAAATCGCCAGAAGACTAGCAGAATGGATTCTCCGGAGCCAAGCGTAGACAAGAGGCCTATGGAAGAGGGTAGGAAGGGCAGAGAGGCCGTACACACAACCCAGACAGGCGGCAGGGAGCTGGGGCAGAGGCGCAGCCCGCCTGCCAAGCAGAGGCCCCGAGTCTGGCTGGCAAAAGCGGAGGGGCCGGCCGGAGTGTGTTCTGACAGCAAGCGGGACTTAACATCTGGAGTGTTATAAGTTAACAGATCTTCTCAGTGAGCGGGAGGGCTGGAGGACAACGGGAAGGAGAGTTGTTGAGCCCCGGACAACAGAGCGCAGCTTGGCGGGGAACAAAGGTGCTCGCCAGCGCCATCTCCGTTGCCCATCCCCTAGCCGAAACCACAAAGGGAACCAGTTCCTGTCAGGGAACTTGCTTGCACCGCGCAAACACCCAACGCTGTGCTTCTGCGGATCCATCGGACCCATCCCTCCGGAGGCGGGTCTGACTCCCTCCCGGTGCCACAGGGCCCCTCCCGAAGCAGATCTCTGAAGGAAAAGAGAGCTGAGCCTGCCTCTCCCGCCCCTGTGCACCTTGTGGATCCACCGCAGCTGATATGCCAGATCCCCAGCACCACAAGCCTAGCAGTGTGCAAGTAGCCCAGACGGGCCATGACACCCCACAGTGAATCCTACCCCTAGGAGAGGGGAAGAGAAGGTACACACCAGTCTGTGGTCCCAGCGGTGGGCTGGGGGCAGACATCAGGTCTGACTGCGGCCCCGCCCACCAAAGCAAGTTATTCCAGACAGCAAACGGGAAGTGCCCTGCAGTTCCCCACCACTCCAGGTACTATCCAAGATGATGAAACGGAAGAATTCCCCTCAGAAAAACATCCAGAAAATAATGACAGCTAACAAACTGATCAAAAATGATTTAAACAATATAACAGTAAGTGAATTTAGAATAATAGTCATAAAATTAATCGCTGGGCTTGAAAACAGTATAAAGGACAGCAGAGAATCTATTGCTACAGAGATCAAGGGACTAAGGAACAGCCAGGAGGAGCTAAAAATGCTATTAATGAGCTGCAAAATAAAATGGAGATGACCACAGCTCGGATTGAAGAGGCAGATGAGAGAATAGGTGAACTAGAAGACAAAATTATGGAAAAAGAGGAAGCTGAGAAGAAGAGAGATAAAAAAATCCAGGAGTATGAGGGGAAAATTAGAGAACTAAGTGATGCACTAAAGAGAAATAATCTACGCATAATTGGTATTCCAGAGAAGGAAGAGAAAGGGAAAGGTGCTAAAAGTGTACTTGAAGAAATAATAGCTGAGAACTTCCCGGATCTGGGGAAGGAAAAAGGCATTGAAATCCAAGAGGCACAGAGAACTCCCTTCAGACATAACTTGAATTGATCTTCTGCATGACATATCATAGTGAAACTGGCAAAATACAAGGATAAAAAGAAAATTCTGAAAGCAGCTAGGTTTAAACGTGCTCTAACATATAAAGGGAAATCGATAAGACTAGCGATGGATCTCTCTACTGAAACTTGGCAGGCCAGAAAGGAATGGCAGGAAATCTTCATTGTGATGAACAGAAAAAATATGCAGCCGAGAATCCTCTACCCAGCAAATCTGTCATTTAGAATAGAAGGAGAGATAAACGTCTTCCCAAACAAACAAAAACTGAAGGAATTCGTCACCACTAAACCGGCACTACAAGAGATCCTAAGGGGGATCCTGGGAGACAAAGTACCAGAGACATCACTACAAGCATGAAACCTACAGACATCACAATGACTCAAACCCATATCTTTCTATAATAACACTGAATGTAAATGGACTAAATGCACCAACCAAAAGACATAGGGTATCAGAATGGATAAAAAAAACAAGACCCATCTATTTGCTGTCTACAAGAGACTCATTTTAGACCTGAGGACACCTTCAGATTGAAAGTGAGGGGATGGAGAACTATTTATCATGCTATTCGAAGTCAAAAGAAAGCTGGAGTAGCCATACTTATATCAGACACACTAGACTTTAAATTAAAGGCTGTAACAAGAGATAAAGAAGGGCATTATATAATAATTGCAGGGTCTATCCATCAAGAAGAACTAACAATTATAAATGTCTGTGCATCGAATACGGGAGCCCCCAAATATATAAAACAATTACAAACATAAGCAACCTTATTGACAAGAATGTGGTAACTGCAGGGGACTTTAATACCCCACTTACAACAATGGATAAATCATCTAGACACATGGTCAATAAAGAAACAAAGGCCCTGGGGCGCCTGGGTGGCGCAGTCGGTTAAGCGTCTGACTTCAGCCAGGTCACGATCTCGCGGTCTGTGAGTTCGAGCCCCGCGTCGGGCTCTGGGCTGATGGCTCAGAGCCTGGAGCCTGTTTCCGATTCTGTGTCTCCCTCTCTCTCTCTGCCCCTCCCCCATTCATGCTCTGTCTCTCTCTGTCCCCAAAATAAATAAACGTTGAAAAAAAAATTTTTAAAAAAAGAAACAAAGGCCCTGAATGATACATTGGATCAGATGGACTTGACAGATATATTTAGACCTCTGCATCCCAAAGCAACAGAATATACTTTCTTCTCGAGTGCACATGGAACATTCTCCAAGATAGATCACATACTGGGTCACAAAACAGCCCTTCATAAGTATACAAGAATTGAGATCATACCATGCATACTTTCGGACCACAATGCTATGAAGCTTGAAATCAACCACAGGAAAAAGTCTGGAAAACCTCCAAAAGCATGGAGGTTAAAGAACACCCTACTAAAGAATGAATGGGTCAACCAGGCAATTAGAGAAGAAATTAAAAAATATATGGAAACAAACGAAAATGAAAATACAACAATCCAAATGCTTTGGGATGCAACGAAGGCAGTCCTGAGAGGAAAATACATTGCAGTCCAGGTCTATCTCAAGAAACAAGAAAAATCCCAAATACAAAATCTAACAGCACACCTAAAGGAAATAGAAGCAGAGCAGCAAAGACACCCCCAAACCCAGCAGAAGAAGGGAAATAATAAAGAACAGAGCAGAAATAAACAATATAGAATCTAAAAAAACTATAGAGCAGATCAATGAAACCAAGAGTTGGTTTTTTGAAAAAATAAACAAAATTGACAAACCTCTAGCCAGGCTTCTCAAAAAGAAAAGGGAGATGGCCCAAATAGATAAAATCATGAATGAAAATGGAATTACAACCAATCCCTCAGAAATACAAGCAATTATCAGGGAATACTATGAAAAATTATATGCCAACAAATTGGACAACCTGGAAGAAATGGACAAATTCCTAAACACCCACACTTCCAAAACTCAAACAGGAGGAAATAGAAAGCTTGAACAGACCCATAACCAGCGAAGAAATTGAATCAGTTATTCAAAATCTCCCAACAAATAAGAGTCCAGGACCAGATGGCTTCCCTGAGGAATTCTACCAGACGTTTAAAGCAGAGATAATACCTATCCTTCTCAAGCTATTCCAAAAAATAGAAAGGGAAGGAAAACTTCCAGACTCATTCTATGAAGCCAGTATTACTTTGATTCCTAAACCAGACAGAAACCCAGTAAAAAAAGAGAACTAGAGGCCAATATCCATGATGAATATGGATGCAAAAATTCTCAATAAGATACTAGCAAATCGAATTCAACAGCTTATAAAAAGAATTATCCGCCATGATCAAGTGGGATTCATTCCTGGGCTGCAGGGCTGGTTCAACATCTGCAAATCAATCAACATGATACATCACATTAATAAAAGAAAAGATAAGAACCATATGATCCTGTCAATCGATGCAGAAAAGGCATTTGACAAAATTCAGCAACCTTTCTTAATAAAAACCCTCGAGAAAGTCGGGATAGAAGGAACATACTTAAAGATCATAAAAGCCATTTATGAAAAGCCCACAGCTAACATCATCCTCAATGAGGAAGAACTGAGAGCTTTTTCCCTGAGATCAGGAACACGACAGGGATGTCCACTCTCACTGCTGTTGTTTAACATAGTGTTGGAAGTTCTAGCATCAGCAATCAGACAACAAAAGGAAATGAAAGGCCTCAAAATTGGCAAAGATGAAGTCAAGCTTTCACTTTTTGCAGATGACATGATATTATACATGGAAAATCCGATAGACTCCACCAAAAGTCTGCTAGAACTGATACATGAATTCAGCAAAGTTGCAGGATACAAAATCAATGTACAGAAATCAGTTGCATTCTTATACACTAATAATGAAGCAACAGAAAGACAAAGAAACTGATCCCATTCACAATTGCACCAAGAAGCATAAAATACCTAGGAATAAATCTAACCAAAGATGTACAAGATCTGTATGCTGAAAACTATAGAAAGCTTATGAACGAAATTGAAGAAGATATAAGGAAATGAAAAAACATTCCGTGCTCATGGATTGGAAGAATAAATATTGTTAAAATGTCAATACTACCCAAAGCTATCTACACATTCAATGCAATCCCAATCAAAATTGCACCAGCATTCTTCTCAAAGCTAGAACAAGCAATCCTAAAATTCATATGGAACCACAAAAGGCCCCGAATAGCCGAAGTAATTTTGAAGAAGACCAAAGCAGGAGGCATCACAATCCCAGACTTTAGCTGTACTTTAGCTCTACTACAAAGCTGTAATCATCAAGACAGCATGGTATTGACACAAAAACAGACACATAGACAAATGGAATACAATAGAAACCCCAGAACTAGACCCACAAATGTATGGCTAAATAATCTTTGACAAAGCAGGAAAGAATATCCAATGGAAAAAAGACAGTCTCTTTAACAAATGGTGCTGGGAGAACTGGACAGCAGCATGCAGAAGAATGAAACTAGACCACTTTCTTACACCATTCACAAAAATAAACTCAAAATGGATAAAGGACCTGAATGTGAGACAGGAAACCATCAAAACACTAGAGGAGAAAGCAGGAAAAGACCTCTCTGACCTCAGCCGCAGCAATTTCTTACTTGACACATCTCCAAAGGCAAGGGAATTAAAAGCAAAATGAACTATTGGGACCTCATGAAGATAAAAAGCTTCTGCACAGCAAAGGAAACAGTCAACAAAACTAATGGGAATGGGAAAAGATATTTGCAAATGACATCTCGGAAAGGGCTAGTGTCCAAAATTTATAAAGAGCTCACCAAACTCCACACCCAAAAAACAATAATCCAGTGAAGAAATGGGCAGAAAACATGAATAGACACTTCTCTAAAAAAGACATCCAGGGGCGCCTGGGTGGCGCAGTCGGTTAAGCGTCCGACTTCAGCCAGGTCACGATCTCGCGGTCCGGGAGTTCGAGCCCCGCGTCGGGCTCTGGGCTGATGGCTCAGAGCCTGGAGCCTGTTTCCGATTCTGTGTCTCTCTCTCTCTCTGCCCCTCCCCCGTTCATGCTCTGTCTCTCTCTGTCCCAAAAATAAAAAAAATAATAAAAAAAAAAAAAAAAAAAAAAAACGTTGAAAAAAAAAAAGACATCCAGATGATCAACAGGCACATGAAAAGATGCTCAATGTCGCTCCTCATCAGGGAAATACAAATCAAAACCACACTCAGATATCACCTCACGCCAGTCAGAGTGGCCAAAATGAACAAATCAGGAGACTATAGATGCTGGCGAGGATGTGGAGAAACAGGAACCCTCTTGCATTGTTGGTGGGAATGCAAACTGGTGCAGCCGCTCTGGAAAACAGTGTGGGGAGTTTCCTCAAAAAGTTAAAAATATACCTACCCTATGACCCAGCAGTAGCACTGCTAGGAATTTACCCAAGGGATACAGGAGTACTGATGCATAGGGGCATTGTACCCCAATATTTATAGCAGCACTCTCAACGATAGCCAAATTGTGGAAAAAGCCTAAATGTCCATCAACTGATGAATGCATAAAGAAATTGTGGTTTATATACACAATGGAGTACTGAGTGGCAATGAGAAAGAATGAAATATGGCCCTTTGTAGCAACGTGGATGGAACTGGAGAGTGTGATGTTAAGTGAAATAAGCCATACAGAGAAGGACAGATACCATACGTTTTCACTCTTATGTGGATGCTGAGAAACTTAACAGAAACCATGGGGGACGGGAAGGAAAAAAAGAAAAAAGAGGTTAGAGTGGGAGACAGCCAAAGCATAAGAAACTCTTAAAAACTGAGAACAAACTGAAGGTTGATGGGGGGTGGGAGGGAGGGGAGGGGAGGTGATGGGCATTGAAGAGGGCATCTTTTGGGATGAGCACTGGGTGTTGTATGGAAACCAATTTGACAATAAATTTCATGTATTAAAAAAAATAAATGCGTTACTATGCAAAAAAAAAAAGTTAATATTCACCTACCATTTGTTTAACCACATCATTTGGTACCCTCTCACCCTGACATTATAATAAGGGATCTGAGTACTTAGTAGATAAACCTGTTATTTTGTATTAGGAGACATCATCTTTCTCAAAAAGTGAGTACCTTGGTCTTCATTATATTCTCTCTCTTGCAGTTACCATACCCTTGCGTATGTCTACACCACAGGCCAGGTGGTATCTTTTGGTCGCGGACCAAGTTGCAAAAGCTGCTCAAATCATCCGGAGCCTCTGACAGAGAACACTGACGTTACCTGCCTGATTTCTGCTGAGAGTAAAAGTGGTTCCACTAAGTCATGATTTTGTTTTAATTGATGCCACTGGAGGAGAAATATTATTTATCTTCCTTTCACAGGAGTACATAGACCTCTGGTTCTTTTAGTACTGCTACTTTTAATTAAGACAATATGCAGTTTTTCTTATGTAATGATTCCTGGAGTATTTAGTAATTTTTTTCTGAAGATTAAGGTAATACAAAAAAGATCCCAAGTTGATGAATTATCAGAAAGATATACTTTTATATATTTAATCAAACCTCTTCTAGGGGCGCTGGGTTGGCTCAGAGGAGCATGTGACTCTTGATCTCGGTGTTGTGAGTTCAGGCCCCACCTTTGGTGTAGAGATTACTTTAAAAAATAAAATCTTGGGGCGCCTGGGTGGCGCAGTCGGTTAAGCGTCCGACTTCAGCCAGGTCACGATCTCGCGGTCCGTGAGTTCGAGCCCCGCGTCAGGCTCTGGGCTGATGGCTCGGAGCCTGGAGCCTGTTTCCGATTCTGTGTCTCCCTCTCTCTCTGCCCCTCCCCCGTTCATGCTCTGTCTCTTTCTGTCCCAAAAATAAATAAAAACGTTGAAAAAAAAATTAAAAAAAAATAAATAAAATTTTTAAAAAAGTACATCTAAAGCACATCACCTTGGTTTCATTAAGCAAGTGCATGAAAAATTAAATTTTAAGCTAAGTGTGTATGCAACATGTAGGCTGATCAAAATAAATCGTTTATGGTGCTTGTTAAAATTCATTTAGAAGAATACTAATTGCCAATAAATAAGTAAATTTAGCTTGGTAATATATCAGGTTTTTTTTAAGGCTATTTTTTCAAAGTAGTTTTAGGTTTATAACAAAGGATTTATTTTTTACTTCTAAAAACAATAAACATGGATTTATGACTTTCTTTTAGGACTTGTGGATGTTCAAGTCAAGCACATTTTTGCTGGAACACATGCCAATTTTGTGACAACTTACAAGGTATCTATTACACTTTCTGTTTCTTTTAAAAATCATTGTTTTCCTCTAGATTTCAAACCAGTATTTGAAACATTGTATCATTTGTGTATATTCAAATTTTTTACTAAAATAATAAGATCCTCTGTTAGAATGCTTCTTAAAAAATCTGTAATTTTCACTTCCTCATTTGGCTTCCTGAGAGATGAGACCCCCAAATCTAAATTCATTGTTTTTACACTGTTTATTATTAAGTAATATTAATGATAATATTAAGAGCAGTGATTAATATTAATTGATTAGTGTTAATTGTAGCCCTCATGCATGAAGGACCAATCAAAATACTCCAAGTCAATCAACACATTTAATCCTCATGTCAATTCCAATTGGTATTATTTCCCCCATTTTATATAGGAAAGAACTAAGTCTCAGAGAAGTGGACTCACCCAAAGTTGCACTGCTAAGTGGCAGAGCTGAATCCAGGCAATCCAGCTCCAAAGCTTAAACCATTACCCACCGTACCATAGTACCCTCCCAGTTGGTGACAGAGAGGATTTTATCATATTTCCGGGTGAAATGCTTGTATGGAGGTGGAAGTATACAGATGTACCTCATTATATTGGCACTTTGCTTTAGTGCGTTTTTTTACAAACTGAAGGTTTGTGGCAATGCTATATTGAAGAAGTTTATGGGCACCATTTTTCCAACAGCATTTGCTCACTTCTTGTCTCTGTGTCACATTTTGGTAATTCTTGCAGTATTTCAAACTTTTCCATTTTTACTATATATGTTATGGTGATCTGTGATCAGTGATTTTTGATGTTACTGTTGACATTGTTTGGGGATGCCATGAACCATTCCCCTCTAGGGTGGCAAACTGAAAGGTGTGTGTTCTGGCTGTTTCACCAACTGGCTGTTCCCCTGTCTCTCTCCCTCTCCTTGGGCCTTCCTGTTTATTCTCTGAAACAAAACAATATTGAAATTTGGCCAGTTAATAACCCTACAATAGCTTCTAAATGTTCTGGTGAAAGGAAGAGTCACATGTCATTTTAAATAAATAAGAAGCCAGAAATTATAAACTTAGTGAGGAAGACCCATCGAAAGCTGAGACAGGCTGAAAACCACATCAAACCTAGCTAAGCTGTGAATGCAAAGGAAAAGTTCTTGAAGGAAATAAAAAGTGCTACATCAGTGAACACACAAATGATAAGAAAGTGAAACAGCCTTACTTCTAATATGGAGAAAGTTTTAGTGGTCTGGATAGAAGATCAAACATTCCCTTAATACCAAAGCCTGATCCAAGGCAAGGCCCTAACTCTCCTCAATTTTATGAAGGATGAGAGAGGTGAGGAAGCTGCAGTACAGAAGTTTGAAACTAGCAGAGTTTGGTTTGTGAGGTTCAAGTAAAGAAGCCATCTCCATAACATCAGAGTGCAAGGTGAAGCAGCAAGTGCTGCAGCAAGTTACCCAGAAGATCTAGTTAAGATGATTAATGAAGGTGGCTACACTAACCAACAGGTTTTCAATGCAGATGAAACAGCTTTCCATTGGAAGAAGATGCCATGTAGGACTTTCATAGCTAGAGAGAAGTCACTGCCTACCTTCAAAGCTTCAAAGGATAGCCTGACTATCTTGTTAGGGGCTAATGCAGCTGCTGACTTTAAGTAGAAGCCAGTGTTCATTTACCATCCTGAAAATCCTAGGGCCCTTAAGAATTGTGCTTTATCTAATCTTCTTGTTCTCTATGAATGGAACAACAAAGCCTAGGTGACAGCACCTCTTTATAACATGGTTTATAGAATATTTTTTTTTTTTTTTTTAAATTTTTTTTTTTTTCCAACGTTTATTTATTTTTGGGACAGAGAGAGACAGAGCATGAACGGGGGAGGGGCAGAGAGAGAGGGAGACACAGAATCGGAAACAGGCTCCAGGCTCTGAGCCATCAGCCCAGAGCCCGACGCGGGGCTCGAACTCCCGGACTGCGAGATCGTGACCTGGCTGAAGTCGGACGCTTAACCGACTGCGCCACCCAGGCGCCCCGGTTTATAGAATATTTTAAGGCCATTACTGAGATGTGCCAAAAAAATAAAAGTTTTCTTTCAAAATATTATTGCTCATAGACAGTACACCTGGTCATCCAGGAGTTCTGATGGAGATGTACAACCAGAATGATTGTTTTAATCCCTGTTAACATAACATCCATTCTGTAGTCCATGAATCAAGGAGTCATTTTGACTTTCAAGTCATATTATTTAAGAAATACATTTCATAAGGCTACAGCTGACGGTGCCTGGGTGGCTCAGTCAGTTAAGCATCTGACTTCAGCTCAGGTCATGATCTCACAGTTTGTGAGCTCGAGCCCTGCATCAGGTGAGCCTGAGTCCTGCTTTGGGTGAGCCCTGCTTCTGTCTCTCCCTCTTTGCCCCTTGCTCACTTGCGCCCTCTCTCTTAAAGAAAAAAAAAAAGGCTACAGCTGTCATTGATAGTAATTCCTCTAATGGATCTGGGCGAGGTCAATTGAAAACCTTCTGGAAAAGATTCACCGTCCTAGATTCCATTAAGAACATTCATGATTCATGGGAAGAGTTTAAGATGTCAACATTAACAGGAGTTTGGAAGAAACTGGTTCCAGCCCTCATGGAGGACTTTGAGGGGTTCAAGACTTCAGTAGAGGAAGTAACTGCAGTGTGGAAACAGCAGGAGAACTAGAATCAGAAGTGGAGCCTGAAGATGTGAATGAATTGCTACAATCTCATGATAAAACTATGAATCGATGAGAAGTTGCTTTTTATGGATGAGTAAAGAAAATTGTTTCTTGAGATGGCATCTACTCCTGGTGAGGATGCTGTGAAGATTGTTGAAATGATGACAAAGGATCTAGATTTTTACATAAACTGAGTTGATAAAGCAGCAGCAAGGTTTGAGAGGATTGACTTCAATCTTGAAAGAAGCTCTGTAAAATGCTGCCAAACAGCATCACATGGTACAGAGAAATCGTAAAAGGAAGCACCCATTGATATGGCAAACTTCAGTGTTGTCTTATTTGAGGAAATTGCCACAGCTATCCCCAACCCTGACCACCAACATCAAGGCAAGATTACAACCTTCATCAGAAGAAATATTATGACTCACTGAGAGCTCAAAAGATGACTAGCAGTTCTTAGCAATGAAGTATTTTTTAACTGGGGTGCCTGGGGTGGCTCAATCGGTTAAGTGTCCAACTCTTGGTTTGGGCTCAGGTCATGATCTCACAGTTCACGGGATCGAGCCCTGCACTGGGCTTCGCACTGACAAGCAGAGCCTGCTTGGGATTTTCTCTCTCTCCCTCTCTCTCTGTCCCTCCCCTGCTTGCAATCTCTCTCTCAAAATAAACTTAAAAAAAAAAGATATATACATTATTTTTTTTAGACATGATGCTTTTTCACACTTCATAGGCTACAGTATTGTGTAAACATAATTTTTATATGCACTGGGAAGCCAAAAAATTCATTTGACTCACTTTATTGCAATATTCACTTTATTGTGGTAGTCTTGAACTGAACCCTCAGTATCTTTAAGGTATGCTGTATGTAGTTATTTTCCTAACTTGTACTTTTTTTTTTTTTAACTATCAGGAATGTTTTAACCATGACATCCATACAGATTCTTACTATATTCTCTGGGACAGAAAACGATCAGAGGCAAAGGTTTCTGTGCTGCTGGGTTGGTTGGGTTGTACTTGTCTGTTCTGTTACAGCCATGCAGCCAACCAGCAGCTGCCTGCTGTGTCTCAGGCTCTGGTTTTGGTGCTTGGGATAAAAGTGAATAATACAGGCAAGGTTGCTCTCATTCATGGCATTTGGATTCTACAGGGAAGGGCAGACAATAAATATGTAAATACAAAATAAGTAACATTGTGTTAGAGAGTCATAAGTGCTCTGAAGCAAACAAAGCAGGTCGTGGGAGACTGATGAAGTGGGCTTCTTTAGAAATGTCAATTAGGGGGGCGCCTGGGTGGCTCAGTCGGTTAAGCATCCGACTTCGGCTCAGGTCATGATCTTACGGTCTGTGAGTTCGAGCCCCGCGTTGGGCTCTGTGCTGACTGCTCAGAGCCTGGAGCCTGTTTCAGATTCTGTGTCTCCCTCTTTCTCTGACCCTCCCCCGTTCATTCTGTCTCTCTCTGTCTCAAAAATAAATAAACTTAAAAAAAAAAAAAAGAAAGAAATATCAGTTAGGAAAGACCTCTCAGTGGCTGGGACATTAATTGGATACCTTAGATCCAAAGAAAGAGTGTTCCAGCCAGTGGGAACCACACATAGAGAGACCCTGTGGCAAGTATTTGTTTAGCATGTGCGGACAGAGAGAGGGCCAGAAGGGCAGAGCACATAGGAAAGGGTGAAGAGTTATATGGGATGGAGGCAGGTAGGTGAGATGTGGTCAGTGTGAAATGTCCTTGAAGACGAGATCTGGTTGGATGTCCAAATCTGGAGCTCAGGGAGCATGTCAGCACTGGAATATAGACATGGTAGTTGTCCAAGTATAGACAGTACTTGAAGCTGAGGCCTGGAGGAAAGGTTACCTATTAAGAGAGTAAAAATGAGAAGAGAAAGGGGACAGAATCCAGCCGTGAAGGACTTCTCCATTTAGAGGTCTGACAATGAGGAGGTGCCAGAAGACAAAGTGAAAAGGGCCAGTTTCTGAGATGGGGGAAAACCAGGAGAGGGTGTGTCGTCAAGGCAAAGAGAAGAAGGTATTTCCAGAAAGAAGAAGTGGCTAATCCTGTCACATACTGCTGAGAGGTCAAGTAAGATGAGCACAGAGATTATTTTGGAGAATGATCCCATTCAAATGGAGAAAACGATGGTGCATGAGAAAGAATGGATAATTGCAGAAGCAATGTCCCTCAGTAGGAGAGAAGAGGCGGGATTCTGTCCACATAGAATGTAGGGGTGTGAACAGAAATATTTATTTTTTTCTAATAAGGAACAGTGGAGGTGGGGGGGGGGGAGAGGTGATGATGGAAAGGTGCCTGATGGCTTTAATTTCCTCAGTGACACACAAGGCACGGTCCTCATCTGGGAGTGAGTGGAAGAGAAGAGGAGTGTTAGAGGTTTGGGAATAAAAGGAAAGTGTGCAGTAGTTGTCTCAGAGAGTGAGAAAGCAAATGTTGTGGGAAATTACTAAACAGTGTTGGGTGCCCATTTGACATTTGTGGTAGTAGACTTCAAGCGAAATCAGTCAGCACAGTTGTGCAATTTTCTCCAGTGAATGGATTGGATTCGGTTTTGTTTGGATTCAATTTTGGAGTAATCCAGACTTGATTTTAACCACAGATGGAGTTTTACTAGGTAAGTACAATAGGAAAGTGACAGAGTAGGAAGTATTTGCAAGGGACTTATTATAGTGCTGACCATGGGCTCTAAGCTGGGTAAGGATGAGGCGGAGGATGAATAATGACCAAACAATAGGGTCAGTGGATTGGAGATCCTAATGGCCTCAAAGAATGTTTGAGTGGGTTCCACTCTAAAGCAAGTGGAAGTAAGTCTGCTCTGTCTGCTAACAAAACACCATAGACGAGGTGCCTTATGAACAGCAGAAACTTACTTCTCATAGTTCTGGAGTCTGGGAAGTCCAGGATCAAGGGGCTAGCATACTTGGTGTCTGATGAGGACCTGCTTCCTTGTTTGTGGAAGGCTATCTTCTTGCTGTGTCCTCATATAGCAGAAGGGGCAAGCGAGCTCTCTGGAGTCTCTTATAAGGGCTCTAGTCCCATTCATGAGAGCTCCATCCTCATGACCCATGCACCTCCCAAAGGCCCCAACTCTTTTTTTTTTTTTTTTTTTTTGAGAGAGAGAGAGAGAGAGAGAGCAAGGGAGGGGTAGAGAGAGCCGGAGAGAGAGGAGCCTGAGCAGGCTCTGCACTATCAGCACAGAGCCCAACGTGTGGCTTACTCCCACAAACTGTGAGATAATGACCTGAGCTGAAATCAAGAGTCAGATGCTTGACTGAGCCACCCAGGTGCCCCAAGCCTCCACCTGTTAATGCTGTCACACTGAGGGTTAAAATTTCAACATATGAATTTGGGGGGAACACATTCAGTCCATAACATTCTGTCCTCTCCCCCCAAAAAAATGTATGTCCTCTTGCATACAAAATACATGTATTCTGTTCCAGCATTCCCCAATGTCTTAACTCATTCCAGCATCAAAGAATGTTGGATTGAGAGTTTCACTCTAAAGTAAGAGAATCAGAAAAATGGTGCATGGTAACCAGAAGAGAATGTTTCTAATAGGAATTTTAGAAGGCGAAACAATTATTGATGATTACAAAGCATAGGGTATCACCTGTACCTAGGGCAGTGGTTTTCAACTAGGAATGATTTTGCCCCTGGAAACATCTGGCAATGTTTGGAGACATTTTAGGTTGTAGAAAGGATGCTGGGGTGGCTGCCACCAGCACCTTGTAGGTAGAGGCCAGGGCTGTTGCTAAACATCCTTCAATGCACAAGACCTTCACAACAAAGAATTATCTGACCAAAAATGTCAAAAGCATCCATATGAAACCCTAATCCAGGGTATGGGTGGTTGAAGTTGAGCAGAGGAAAGTGTGGAGATGAGATCAAGAATTGGGAGATCAGGGATGCCTGGGTGGCTCAGTCAGTTGAGTGCCCAACTCTTGATTTCAGCTCAGGTTGTGATCCCAGGATTGTGGGATGGAGTCCTGTGTTAGGCTCCTCACTGAGCATGGAGCCTGCTTGGGAGTCTCTCTCTCTCTCTCTCTCTCTCTCTCTGTGTCTCTGTGCCTGTCTCTCCAGCTCACACGTGCGCACGTTCTCTCTCTCTCTCTCTCTCTCTCTCTCTCTCTCTCTCTCATATGAAAAAAGAAAAAATGGAGACATCCAGGTGGGAAATAAATCATGTTTATTAGTTCTTCAGTTGCAAAGAGCAACAACAGGCACCTCAGTGCCGAGGGAGACAGCAAGGTACTATTGTTCTCAGTGTTGAAAGGGAGTGACAAGGACACTGGGAGATGATTACAGTAGAAGATGTCATGCACTTCAGAGGAGCTGGGATTCTGAAAGAGAGTATGTGTAAGTGCCAATAGGGAGGGAGCACTTCATTGTCCTAAGTTGCCAGTGATGTGGGCAGAAAAAAAGCTTTCTCATGATTGAACTAGAGGAGACACCTAGGACTCAGATCAGGAGGCTGAAGGGAACTTTAGAAGTCATTGTTATACATCTTGTTCAAGAGGTCTTTATTTAAGCATTAAACAAAAATGAAGAGTTTCCTGACTCATGGGGTCCCTGGTTGGCTCAGTCAGTAGAGCATGTGACTCTTGGGGTCTTGAGATCAAACCCCATGTTGGGCATAGAACTTACCTAAAAAATAATTAATTAATTAGTTAATTAATTTCCTGACTCATTACAAGTTCAGTGGAGGCAGAGGTATAACATGGAGCAGAGCACTAATGTCTTTGGAAGACTACATTAAAAAGACAGATTTTTCTGGGGCGCCTGGGTGGCACAGTCGGTTAAAGCGTCCGACTTCAGCCAGGTCACGATCTCGCGGTCCGTGAGTTCGAGCCCCGCGTCGGGCTCTGGGCTGATGGCTCAGAGCCTGGAGCCTGTTTCCGATTCTGTGTCTCCCTCTCTCTCTGCCCCTCCCCCGTTCATGCTCTGTCTCTCTCTGTCCCAAAAATAAATAAACGTTGAAAAAAAAAAAAAAAGACAGATTTTTCTTTCCAGACAAGTGATTTCTGACGGCTCTGGCTGAGCCATTTGGTTTCAGGTATTGAACTGAACCATTTCTCAAAGTGTGGTCCCTATACCACCACGAGCAGCAGCAGCGCCTGGGAGTTTGCTAGATACAAATTCTTGAGTTCCACTCCTGAATCAGAAACTGTGGGGATGGGCTCCACAATCTATGCTTTAGCAAGATCACCAGGTAATTCTATTGCATGCTAATGTTTGAAAACCACTGATCTAAATGTAAAAATCTATGGTTGACTGAAGGGGAGAAAGAAACTAGTATTTATTGAATACCAATTATAATCCACAGGTTTTGTATACCTAATATTTAATCTTAACAAGAGCAAAGAGAGAGAGAGAGAGATGATATTATCTCATCCATTTTATTGTGGTAATATATACATATATATATGTATATATATATATACTTTTCTATTTTAATGATTTTTAAGTATACAATTCAGTGATATTAATTGCATTCACAATATTGTACAAACATCACTACTATGATCTCCAAAACTTTTTTTATCACCCCAAACAGAAACTCTGTAACCATTAAACAATAATAAGTCTCTGTTCTATGACTCCTCAGCCCTGGGTAATCTCTAATCTACTTTCTACGAAGTTGCCAATTTCCTATAAGTGGAATCATACAATATTTGTCCTTTTGTATCTGGCTTATTTCACTTAGTATAATATTTTCAAAGTTTGTCCATGTTTCATCATGTATCAGAATCTCCTTCCTTTTTATGGCTGAATATTCTCCCCCATGAATACACGACGTTCATCTGTTGATGCTACTGATGGACACTGGTTGTTTCTATCTTTTTGGTTATTGTGAATATTGCTGCAGTGAACATTGGTGTACAAGTACCTGGTTGAGTCCCTGTTTTCAATTATTTTGTGTTATCCCATTTTTAAATTACAAAACTGGGGCGCCTGGGTGGCGCAGTCGGTTAAGCGTCCGACTTCAGCCAGGTCATGATCTCGCGTTCCGTGAGTTCGAGCCCCTTGTCAGGCTCTGGGCTGATGGCTCGGAGCCTGGAGCCTGTTTCTGATTCTGTGTCTCCCTCTCTCTCTGCCCCTCGCCCGTTCATGCTCTGTCTCTCTCTGTCCCAAAAATAAATAAACGTTGAAAAAAAAAATAAAAAAAAAAATAAATTACAAAACTAAGGCTCAGGCCAAGCAAAGTGGCCACAGCTAGGCACCGGAACAACCAGGCCAGTCTGATGACCTAACTCCTGTCACCACACCCCACCACACCCCTACCACCTGTGTCACAGGCTTTACTGTGGTATGTATTACTCAGCATGTGCACATGCTCTGTGTTTTCCTAATCATTTTTCTTTCTTCCTTGAAGGATACTAGTTCCACAAATGTTTCCAGGAAAATCCTGCCAGAAATAAGCCAAATTAACCAGTCCCTGACAGAGAAATGGATGGCAGTGACAAGAGGAAGCAGTGAACATGAAATGGCTACAAGGTAGCTCTGTTTGATAAATTATAAGTCACTTGTAATTGGTTTTGAAGCCATGGTCATTTTATGCTAAATATAAGACAGAGAGGGTTTGGCTTTGCTGTGAAGGCATTTGCATTTTAACCATGATTCTCTTCCACCACCTCATAGTTTGAAGAAGTCATTGATTCACTCATCATTTATTTAACAGAACTATCTTGAGGACATATGGTTTCTCAGGCACCTTGATAGGTGAGAGATGCAGGATGAATCAAAAACACTTTGTGTCTCACAAAGCCTTCACTAAAATGGACTCTTTTTTATCTCTTCATAGTTTATACTCTGGGACTCCATAAATTTCTGTTTTCAGAAGGGAGGATTTTATTTAAATATATGTGACTTGGTAGAATCAACTATGAAGGGTTTTGGTGAGATTTATCAGCACAAATTATATCCAGAATTTGGAAGACTTGTAAGGGAGCAGTTGTCTTTATATTTATTTATTTATTTATTTATTTATTTATTTTATTTTTAAAAATGTATTTATTTTTGAGACAGAGCAGAAGCAGGGGAGGGGCAGAGAGAGAGAGAAAGAGAGGGAGAGACAAAGAATCCGAAACAGGCTCTGGGCTCTGAGCTGTGAGAGAGAGAGAGAGAGAGAGAGAGAGAGAGACAAAGAATCCGAAACAGGCTCTGGGCTCTGAGCTGTAAGCACAGAGCCTGACATAGCACTCGAACTCTCGAACTGAGAGATCATAACCTGAGCCAAACTCAGACACTTAACCAACTGAGCCACCCAGGCACCCCGAGGAGTTGTTTTTATTAATAATGATTCCATGTCTTCGGTTAAATAATTGGGCATAAGATAAAAGGAGGCCTGCTTTATAATACGCTATGACTTAACACTTGTGTTATGACTTTTACAGCGAAGTTAGGATGATATTTTCATCTCCTGCTTGTCTGACTGCAAGTTTTTTAAAGAAAAGGTAATTTTTAAATGAGATTTATCTTCATTTGAAACACTGGGGAATCTTTAGCATGAAATGTTTCAAGTCAGTCATTTTAATTTGTAAATTATGTTATCTTTGAACAAAAAGTCCAACATAGAAAACACCATAGGCTGGTATAAAATTCTTCCATTTTGTAAGGTAATTTTCTGCAAGACCACTGTAAGTTGTGATTCCTAATTCACATTGTTCACTTCCTCTGCCCTGCCCTCCTCTGTTACCTGATTGGAAGGAATGATGTGCTTTTTTTTCAAGATCTTTGTATCTGTGAGTGATCATTCTAACATTGCTTCAGTACTTAGAGGCCAAGGCAGCACTTGGCAGTTCTTTTTGTGGTGGCATCAGTAGGGAAAATAGATTCTATTTATCTTTAACTAGATTCACTACTACAGAGGAAAATCTAATTTCTCTATTTGGTTTGACACTTGGTCTGATCCAATAGTATAAACAGTTCCTTTGGGAAATGCTCTATATTTGGTCTTATATTTCTTCCCTTCGCTTTATGCTTTCCAACACTGTGCCTGGGAACTGTTAAGAGATGAACTGAGGCATATTAAAATTTTTAAGAGTTTATTTAAGCAAATACTGATTCAAACTGGGAAGCACCAAATTGGAAGTGATTAGAGCACTCCATCAACAGGAGCTAGTGGAAAGACTTATGTAGAGAAGATGCAGAAGCAAAGAAAGGAAATTAATTGATTGGCTATAGCTTAAAACATTTTTTTAAAGTTTTATTTATTAATTTTTGAGAAAGAGAGAGAGAGAATGTGCAGGAGAGGCAGAGAGACAGGGAGACTGAGAATCCCAAGCAGGCTCCGTGCCAGGAACGCAGAGCCTGATGGGGAGCTCGAAATCACAAACCATGAGATCATGACCTGAGCCAAAATTAAGAGCTGGTTGCTTAACCAACTGAGCCACCCAGGCCCCCTGATTGGCTATAGCTTAAAATGTAGTTGGCTGTTTGTGACTAGTTGTACTTTGGTTTCGATTTTATAACTGAAGTATTTACAGGCTTAGATTTTGGTTTGCATATGTAGGCCATCATGGTGATAGAGCTACCCCCAGTGTAATGGCCTCCTTGTTTAATTAATTTAACAGTGTTTAAGAGAGAAGGAGGATAAGAGCATGAAGGCTCTTAGGCTGCCCTCTGCCTTCTCTGGAGGCCAGTGCCCTACTGGTGTGTCCATAGTGGATATAACTCAGTCCAACCCTCCCCCACTAGGTCAGGTCTCATCTCTCCCTGATGAGTAGGCCCCAAGCTGCCTGACTGATTCTGAAAAGTTCTACACATCTTGTACCCCCACATGGCCAGTAGGTGGCACTCATTTAACTCATGTTGCATGTATTCCTTGCCTCTGTGCAACCCCTGGTTGTCCCATTGGTTCATTTTTTGTTTTGTTTTGTTTTGTTTTGTTTTGTTTTGTTTTGTTTTGTTTTAGTGACTCATCACTTGCATATAACACCCAGTGTTCATAATAAATGCCCTCCTTAATACCCATCACCTGTTTAGCCCAATCTCCACCCACCTCCCTCCATCAACCCTAAGTTTGTTCTCTAACGTGAAGAGTGTCTTATGGTTTGTTTCTGTCTCTCTTTTTTTTTCCTTCCCATATGTTCATCTGTTTTATTTTTTAAATTCCAAGTATGAGTGAAATCATATATTTGTTTTTCTCTGACCTCTTATTTCACTTAGCATAACATACTCTAGCTCTATACACACTTGCACATGGCAAGATTTCATTCCTGTCCCACTGATTCCTAATCCAGCTGCACTCTCAGTCACTCCTCAAGGGGACAGGAGGAACTGTTGAGTCCAACAACTTCTTGTGAGAACCAGAGAAACCCAGGGAAACTGAATGCCATGGCTTCCCACTTGCAGCCGCAACACAGTATCTTTCTAGAGTCCAAAAAAAGCATCCCTGTTCATCCCCACATATCCCAGTCAAAGGTGGAAGAAGAGAAATCAGACACTGTTTCCCTCTGCCTTCTCCCTCTCCCATTTGCTTTCTTCTTCTTGCCATCCTTCCAGGCAAGAAGTGAGGACAGGGACTCTGCCAAACAGTGTTTTCTCTTTCTCCCCTGCTCTAGCCTCAGGCTAATCCTTACTGCATATAGAATATTTTCTACACTTAGAATATTATCTTTCTAAAGTGGAAAAGTACCCTCCCAGGAATGATGAGCCTCGAGGTTTGGTCTTAAGATGCCAAAGACTGAAAAGGACAAAATATTTTAAGGGGAGATTTAAAATACTTTGTTTGAATATTTGCATAAATATTTTAGCCCTGGCATTACTCTTGACCAGTTATTCAGCAAGCATAAAGTATTTCTTGATAGAACATTACAAAAAATCATTTGACAGAATTCAAGTCTCTTCAAATATCACCAACAGAACCCAGGAAAACAGCACACCTAAACAAAGATTTGATAGTGTTTCTGAGAGGGAAGGCTAGGTTGGAATTTATCAAGAATTGGCAGTTTGGTTTAGGCCAGGTCTTTCAACATGGGAGGGGAAAGCTGGGGGCTTGATTAGGATTGGGAGAAGATACAGTGATCCAGGGTGGGTGGAAACAGCAAGGCAACAACTTTAGGCAAGAGATTCAGACAATCTTAGAGCATAAACTATCTGTTAATGCTTTCCACTGAAGAGTTAATGGGTCTTTTCAGGAAGTTCCTATAATGAACAATCAAGCCATTTGCCTGGGCTAGTGTCTTTTGAAATAGTGAAGTCATGCTAATGAAACAGTGGAATCCTAAAGTAATGTAAATGTAGATGATGGGAAGGTGTGTTGTGTGTGTTGGGGGCGGGGGTAGTTTCAGATTTTAGTGTACAGGCTGAGTGTGGGGGTAAACGTTTTCGGTTCTCAGATGTAGCCTATGAAATTTTGCCATTATTGCAACCCAAACTTGTAGCTACTCTAGCAATAATAGTAACCTACTCTCTTTTAGGAGAATATAAATTTTATAATTATTTTTGTGTGCCAAAAAAATTGATAATTTTGAAAGGAGGCAAATTGTAAGAAAAATGTTTATATATGCTATTTAATAAAATAAAGCAATAAGTATGTATGAAGTTTAGAAATATTCTTTTCTATCTGTTTATGTGTTTTGTTTTGTTTACATTTCTTGTATCCAAAGACAATCTGTAGAAACGATTTCCATTGATGTGGACTTACAAATGGCAAGAGATACCTTCGAGAAGTTGACAAAAACAGAATGGATTTCTTCCATGGTAATAGCCAATATTTACTTGAGAAATAAAGCAACAGAATTTCTTTATAGGAACCAATATGAATGCAGTTGAATTTTGTTGGGAGCTGAGTCAGAGAGACTCTGTGATAAGGGAGACGGCTAGTGTTCACAATAAGGTTACTATATTCCAGACACTATATTCCAAGCTGGCATTTACTTTCTTATTGAATGTTTAAATGTCCTGTAAATACAGTACTTTTGTTTTCAACATGAAAAACCAATGCTTGAGAGGTAAATAACCATTAGTAGACATATGAAAATAGCACTAGTTTGGGAAGTAAGATAATTTTTACCTGGACTAGGAGAATAGAAATCCTGTTCTTTCTTTTGAGATGAATGTCAAATCCAGTTAAGATGAATCTGCTACCAATTTATCCCTTATCCTATTTGGGTTACATTTTCTTTACCTTTTTGAGGGGTTCCTTATTTATGGAGTTCCTTTTTAAGCTCTATTCTAGTTAGATATTTTATGATTCTGGGTTGTGTTGGAAAATTTTCCCTCTACAAACTCAGGTTCATGTGAGTTCATGACTGAATAACAAGAGTAATAGACTGATGGGGTGCCTGGGTGGCTCAGTAGGTTGAACGTCCGACTTCAGCTCAAGTCATGATCTCAACGGCTTGTGGGTTTGGGCCCCACGTCTGCCTCTGTGCTGACAGCTCAGAGCCTGGAGCCTGCTTCAGATTCTGTGTCTCTCTCTCTCTCTGCCCCTCCCCCACTTGTGGCCTGTCTCTCTCTTAAAGATAAACATTAAAAATTTAAACAAACATTGGGGCGCCTGGGTGGCGCAGTCGGTTAAGCATCCGACTTCAGTCAGGTCACGATCTCGCGGTCCGTGAGTTCGAGCCCCGCGTCAGGCTCTGGGCTGATGGCTGGGAGCCTGGAGCCTGTTTCCGATTCTGTGTCTCCCTCTCTCTCTGCCCCACCCCCGTTCATGCTCTGTCTCTCTCTGTCCCAAAAATAAATAAAAACGTTGAAAAAAAAATTTTAAAAAAAAAATTTAAACAAACAAAAAAAGAGTAATAGACTGAGTAACAAACAGGATTAATAGACTGAGTAAATATTCCCCGTGTTTGCGAGGAGCATTTAGATGAAGAGGCTCCCTGAACAGCTAGGGATGAGGGCTTATATACCAATTAATAGGGAATAGAGAAAAGGGATTGGGGGAGAAGAGGTTTCTTTGAGAAAACTGGACTTTTCAGGGAGACAAATGGGCTTTAAGAGGGACAAATGGAAGATATGACAGCTTGTGATAATGTTTGTGTGATTTCTCATCCAAGTGCAAGTGGCTGGTCTTTACCTGGCAGTGAAACCTGCCCTCCAAGTTTCTTGGAAGGCCCCGACTTTAGTCAGATAAGGGAAGATCTGAAGTCTTCCTTCTACATCAGCTGTATTCACATGCCTTTGGTTTCAAGTCATCTTGTATATATACCATTTTGGGTCCCCACATTTGGAAGGGAAAGTAGAGTGTTCTTTAATATATAGTAGATACTTTTATTGTCAAGATGAAGAAGAATAGATGTTATCAAATATATTTTATTATTTTTTAAATGTTTATTTATTTTTGAGAGAGAGACAAAACAGAACACAAGCAGGGGAGGAACAGAGAGAGAGGGAGACAGAATCTGAAGCAGGCTCCAGGCTCTGAGCTGTCAGCACAAGGTCCATTGTGGGGTTCGAACTCACGAGCCGTGAGATCATGACCTGAGCCAACGTCGGACACCTAACCAACTGAGCCACCCAGGTGCCCCTAGAATGTATTTAAAAAATAAATTTATTTAGGTTATATGGGAGATAACTTGGGGTGCTATTCCCAGTGTGAGTTCCAAGGAACATTAGTTTCACAGAATGCTCCCTGAAAACAGGTTCTAAGTGAAACAACTTTGGATACACTGCATACTATTATGAAGCTATAATGTACATCAGTAAATCAAAGATTCTATGATGTCATACACCAAAAGAAATCTAGCTGTTTTAGCCCTATTTTTCTCAAAGTTATTTGACTTTGTGTGACATTATTTTCCTATATATGCCTACTAGCATTCCATATAAATCATGTTCTTCTGGACATCTGAAAAAAATAAATTGTAAGAACATTAATGTAATAATATGTAGTACTTTTATTGTTGCAAATATCATCTTAATCCTTCTGACATGTGGAGGTAGACACTGTTGTTAAAAGCATCTAAGATCTATTAAACAGAATAAATGATGCTAGCTGTTGTAACAAACAACTTCCAAATCTCAGTGGCTTAACACAATGAAGACTTCTTTTCACATCGTAGTCCAATGAGGGATGGAGACAGGAAACACATGCAGAGGAGGAAGAGGAAATGTTTCCCCTCCAACCATCTTAGTTTCATTGGCTGGGACCCTGCAAATTAGACTGAAAAAAGACAGATTAATGGGAGAGAAATAAACAGAAGTTTATTAATATGTGTGTGCATGCTGCATATACACTCAGTGATGAGTAACTAAAGCGTGGTTAGAACTTGGTTATATAGCATCTTAGCAAAAGAACAATAATTTTGTAAAGAGACAACATAAAGGAAAAGGAGTTTGAGCTTCTAAGGGCGCCAAAATGCAGGAAGGCAAATATCTGGGGAAGCTCATGTTAGATAAGGTCTAGATCATAAGGTTTGTTTGTGTAGACTCTTTTTCTCTTTTATTTTTAAAAATTTAATCCAAGTTAGCATATAGTGCAATAATGATTTCAGGAGTAGAATTTAGTAATTCATCCCCTGTATATAACACCCAGTGCTCATCCCCACAAGTGTCCTCCTTACTGCCCCTTGCCCATTTAGCCCATTCCCCACCCAAAACCCCTCTAGCAACCCTCCATTTGTTCCCTGTATTTAAGAGTCTCTTATGTTTTGTCCCTCTGTGTAGACTCTTTCTCAATGCCTGTTCATCTCTGCTGATAAGGTTCTTGCCCTTCTCCTGGTACAGAAGTTAGCAGCAGGAGGACACCTTTACAGGCGGAATTTATATTGTTTTCAAGTAGATAGAGGGAAGCCACAGAGCTTGTCCTGTGCCTGTTTTTTCTCACCTGCCTTCAGCTCAAAATAATCCTCATGCCGGAGTGGTATATATTTTTTTTAAGTTTATTAATTTTGAGAGAGAGAGCACAAGTGAAGGATGGGCAGAGAGAGAAAGAGAGAGAGAGAGAGAGAGAGAGAGAGAGAGAGAATCCCAAGCAGGCTCCGCACCATCAGCACAGAGACTGACATGGGGCTCGATCCCATGAACCATGAAATCATGACCTAAGCCTAGATCAGGAGTCGGACACTTAACTGACTGAGCCACCCAGGTGCCCCCAGAGTGGCATATCTTTGAGTGGTATATTCTGCTACCCTTCCCACCTCTGCATAGTTTCACTGAGGAGTGATTTGGGTTCCTTTTTTCTGGAGTTCTAGGCACTGGAGCCATGAAATCCTCCAGTAGATCTTTTGTATTCAGTTGGCAGATAAGGAAAGCGAGTATAGAAGGTTACATGAGAGGTTGCAGGGGTCATGCCTAGAAGTGATATACATATTTCATATACACATTTCATTCATATCTCATTAGCCAGAACTCAATCATATGGCCCCATATAACTGCAGGGGAGGCTGGGAAATGCCATCTTCCTGGGAGCCTAGAAGGAAAATGAAACAGTATTGGTGAGGTGAACGTATGCCATTATCTCTGCCATGTTGGATTTTAAGTCATAGATTTGGGTATGCATCTTTGATGTGTCAGTCTCTAATTGAGTCCATGATTCACACAGCATATACATGCACATGTGACTTCACTTTATTTCTTTCATGCATCCCAGTATAAAATAGGGAGGATGGCTCTCACATAATACATTAGAGGCATTTGGTATGCAAGGAGTTATGGAGTTTGAACAGAAGGTCTGAGGAAAACTAAATGATTACACCATTGGAAAATAGTGGAATGAAACCCCTAGTCCCATAGCTTGTTTTTCACTATAATCTGTACCTAATATATTCTGGGCCCTTTCCCTGATCCTTTCAACTACAGATAACTACAGGTTTTAGGGATAATCTGCTCAGAGCTCTTCCATGTCATTCTCCACACCAAGAAGCATTATCAGTTTTCCTTCTGCTCCCAGAATGTCCTGTGATGCATGATTCTAAGAACTGGAGGAGTCTGGTGGTTCCATATGCAGAAGCTGTTTGTAAAATGAGTGACCGATCTTTACGAGTCCTGAGTAAGTTTGATCAATTTTTCATTTTATCTGTACTCTCAACAATCACTGAAGTAAAAGATGGAGCAAATTTTGGATAGAAGATTTAAAAATACACAAATGTTTGGGTATGTGGTATGTGAATGTTTGAAAAGATTAACCTAACATTATTATAATCATTACTCTTATATAAAGCATGTGTAACTCTTAGACTTGGACATGGCTTTGACTTCAGAGTTTAATAACCATAGAGGATCCAGTCAAAATAAATCTATACTTGAAAACTTTTTGTTTATGTTTTAAAACTTGAGAAATTTTGGGGCAGCTGGATGGCTCAGTTAAGTGTCTGACTTTGGCTCAGGTCATGATCTCATGGTTCGCGAGTTTGAACCCCATGTTGGGCTCTGTGCTGACAGCTCAGAGTCTGGAGCCCACTTTGGATTCTATGTCTCACTCTCTCTCTGCCCTTCCCCTGCTCATGCTATGTCTCTCAAAAAAACACAAACGTTAACTTTTTTTTTTTTTTTTTTTTAATTTTTGAGAGACCCTCCACAGAACTTTAAGTGGCCGCCGTCCACATTGTAATCTAAATAAACTGCAGGTCAGTGCAACATGGCAACCCTGACAGAGGATATACCAGTTTACATTTCATCAACAAATATGAGAGCATCAGCCCACACATTTTTCTACAGTATTATTAGACTTTGATATTTGCCATTCTGAAGAAAAAAGTCTCTTAATTTGAATTTTTGTTTTCTCATTATGAATGAGATTGTGCTGGTTTTCCTATATCTCAGTTCCATTTATATATTATAGTCTGGAAACTGTCAGTTCTTCCTTCTTAACCCATTTTCCCATGTGTTGTTGTTAGTGTTTTTCTTTTTTATTTAGCTTTTTTTTTTTTTTTTTTTTTAATTTTTTTTTTCAACGTTTATTTATTTTTGGGACAGAGAGAGACAGAGCATGAACGGGGGAGGGGCAGAGAGAGAGGGAGACACAGAATCGGAAACAGGCTCCAGGCTCCGAGCCATCAGCCCAGAGCCTGATGCGGGGCTCAAACTCACGGACCGCGAGATCGTGACCTGGCTGAAGTCGGACGCTTAACCGACTGCGCCACCCAGGCGCCCCTATTTAGCTTTTATTTTAGTTTTTACTTTATTTTTTTTAATGTTTATTTTTGAGAGAGAGAAAGAGAGTTGTGAGCAGGGGAGGGACAGAGAGAGAGAGGGACAGAGTATCTGAAGCGGGCTCTGTGCTGACAGCAGCGAGTCCAATGTGGGACTTTAATCCACTAACTGTGAGATCATGACCTTGGCCGAAGTCAGATGTTCAACTGACTGAGCCAGCCAGGCACCCCTATTTTATTTTATTTTTTAAAGTTTAGCAGGCTCTGTGCTGTCAGCATGGAGCCCGGCATGGAGCTTGATCCCACAACTGTGACATCATGACCTGAGCTGAAATCAAGCTTAACTGATTAGGCCAACGAGGCGCCCATATTTAGAAGCTTTTAAATGATTAAGGCAACTAATTCTTTATCAATAATATGAATTACAAGTCTTTTTTCTCTGGGTTATTAATTTTTTTTATTTTGTGGAATTTTCACATGCATAATTATTTGAAAACATTTTAATGAAGCCTACTATGTAAACATTTTCTTATATGGTTGCTGAGTTTGGATCATATTTCAAAAAGCCTACTCCCTCTGAAATTTAAAAAAAATTTTCCCATACTCCTACTAGAATTTTTTTTTTTTAAAGTAGGCTCCATGCCCAGTGTGGGGCTTGAACTCATGACCCTGAGTTCAAGAGTCACATACTCTACTGACTGAGTCAGCCAGGTGCCCCACTTCTATTAGAATTTTTATTGGTTCATTTTTATGTTTAACTCTTCGATCCATTCAGAGTTTATCTTGATTAAGCTTTATCTTTTTCTGGAAGAGTTTTCAGTTGTTCCCATACATTCACTGAATGATCTGTTTCATTCCCACTAATATGTAATGCCACATTTATCATATACTCAAGTGTCCTGTGTATTTGTGTCCATTTATGGAATCTCTACTATGTAAGTCTGCATTTCATACATCTGGGTCATATTATTTTAATTAAATTAGCTATTTTAATATTTGATAGGTTTGTTTTCTGAGAATTATGTTTTAAAGATACGAATATCTAGGTTGGAACAAAGTAATATTAAAATATTGTTATTGAGTTAATTTAAAAAATATATCCATATATACCAGGTGTTCATAAAGTCTGAAAAGATATTTTATTTTCCTCAAATCAAAAATGTCCTTGATGACATTATATGTGTGCATGTGTGTGTATTATCATGTAAGTTTTCAGATTTTATAGATACTCTATGGAATTTTGTTTGAAAATCATGAAATCAATCACGTAGTCAAGTATTAATATGAGCTATCAACAAATTTCTTCAGAATCCTACATTTGAACTTTCAATTCCAATGATATTTGATGAGGGAAAAACATTTTTTTCACATCTGTGAGTAATAAATGTCCAGGATGGTACCCTGAGACAAGATATTTTATGGGTTTTGCCATCAGAAATGGAAACTGTTATCTATTTCATACATTAAAGAACCTGGAAGAAACTGAGGATTTTTTTGGAGGGTGCATATTTATCATGGCTGATTTTATACCCCCCAGAGAAGTGCTGGGGATCTTTGCAAGAATCTTCTCTCAATACACTGGTCCAGATGCTCAAAACTGCCATCGTCTCTCAGCTGCGTTCCTGGCCTAAAATTGAAACCAATGAGAATCACTGCAATCTTAAAGCTCTTCTAGGAATGGTGAAAGAAGTGTATAAGGTAAGGGTTCATTTGAATATATATATATATATATATATATATATATATATATGATTTTACTCAATTAAAAACTTTTAGGTCTCAGCCAATTGGAGTCTTATTTTATTTCTAAAACAAAATATTTTATTCAGTTCTTAGTAATTCAGAATTTTGCTTGTTTTGCTAATGGCTAGACTCTAGTCATATATATTACATATATGTTACACATTTTATATACAGGTTATACATAATATATATCACATATATCATATGCACAAATACTAAAAAATGAGAATGATGATTATTTTCAGTACAGTACACAACGTAATCCAGAAGTAATTTAAAATTAGCCTACTAATAAACCTAATGATTGTTGGGGGATAGGGAGGAGCCAGAGCATTTTAAGTAAAAGAGCAGAATTAAATTAGTATTGTTCAATTAAAAATAATTGGCTAAAGTAAGATGATTTTATAAATATAAATTGTTAAATGGCAATCAAAACCAATTTCACCATAAAATATCAATCTCAACAGGAGAAAACATTAGGTACAAAAATTAGTTCATTTCAGAAGTACTAATGCACTGGTATTTCTAAAGTAGTATATTTCTTTTTTTTACCTAGCTTTATTGAGACATAATTGACATATAACATTGTGTGAGTTCAAAGTGTGCAATATATTGCTTTGATACATCTATACTTATTCATTTTACAACTGGAAGTTTGAACCCTTTGACCAATATCTTCCCATTTCCCCCACTCCCTGACAACCACCATTCTACTTTCTGTTTCTGAGTTCAGCTTCATAGATAAGTGGTATCATACATATTTTTCTTTCTCTGAATTATTTGACTTAGGATAAGGCCCATCCCTGCTGTCGCAAATGGCAGGATCTCCTTCTCTCTCATGGCTGAATTATATTCCAGTGTTTATATACATCTTCTTTATCTATTCATCCATCCAGGATGCTTAAGTTGTTTTCTTGTCTTGGCTTTTGTAAATAATGCTGCATTAAACATGGGGATGCAGACATCTCTTTGAGATAGTGATTTAATTTCCTTTGAAGTGAATATATTTATTCAGATGAATATATTTTTTAATATAGCAAGAAGTGGGACTGCTAGATCATATGGTAGTTCTGTTTTTAATTTTTTGAGGAACCTCCATACTGTTTCCCGTGGTGGCTGCACCAATTAACATTCCCACCTGCAGTGTACAAAGGTTCCCTTTTCTCTGTATCCATGCCAACACTTATCTTTTGTTTTTTTGATGACAGCCATTCTAACAAGTATGAGGTGATATTTCACTGTGTAGCTTTGAGCTGCATTTCCCTGATGATTATGGATGTTGACCATCTTTTCATGTACCCGTTGGCCATCTGTATGTCTTCTTTGGAAAAACATCTATTCAGTTCCTCTGCCCATTTTTAAAATTAGATTGTTTTGTTTGATCTGTGGCATGTGTTCTGTATATATTTTAGACATTAATTTCTTATGAAATATACAATTTGCAAGTATTTTCTCCCATTTCATAGGTTGCCTTTTTATTTTATTGTTGTTTCTTTTGCTGTGTAGAAACTTTGTGGTTTAGTTTTTGGTAGTCCCACTTACTTATTTTTGGTTTTGTTGCTTGTGCTTTTGTTGTCATATCCAAAAAAATCATTGCCAAGACCAATGTCAAGGAGCTTTCCCCTTAGGTTTTATTCTAGGAGTTTTATGGTCTTATGTTTAAGTCTTTAATCCATTTCAAGTAAATTTTTCTGAGTGGTATACGATAGGGGTCCAATTTCATTCTTCTGAATATGGTCATCCAGTTGCCCCAATATTTATTGAAAAGACTATCCTTTCCCCATTGAGTTTTCTTGGCTCCTTTGTCAAATGTTAGTTGACCATTTTTGTGAGGTTTTATTTCTGGTCTCTTGATTCTGTTCCATTGGTTTATGAGTCTATTTTTATGCCAGTACCATTACTATAGCTTTATAGTATAGTTGTAAATCTGGAGTTGTGAGGCCTCCAGTTTTGTTCTTCTTTCTCAGGACTGCTTTGACTATTCAATCTTTTGTGGTTTCATATAAATTTTAAGACTGTTTTTCTTAACTCTGTGAAAAATGCCTTTGGAATTTGGAGAGGGATTACATCTTATCTATAGATAACTTTAGGTGCTATAGACATTTTAACAATATTAATTCTTCTTTATTTTAAATTTATTTATTTTGAGAGAGACAGAGAGGGCACAAGTTGGAGAGAGGCAGGGAGAGAGGGAGACAGACAATCCCAAGCAGCTTCCATACTGCCCGTGAAGAGCCCGATGTGGGGCTTGAACTCATGAAACTGTGAGATGGTGACTTGAGCTGAAACCCAAGCGTTGGACACTTAATTGACTGAGTCACCCAGGTGCCCCGATATTAATTCTTCTAATCCATAAAGAAAGGCTATATTTCCATTTATTTGTGTTTTCTTCAATTGCTTTCATCAAAGTCTTACAGTTTTTGGTGTACAGGTCTTTCACCTCCTTGATTAAATTTATTCGTAAGCAATTTCATTGTTTTTGATGCTATGGTGAATTGCTAATTGGAGTCTTAAGAAGACAAATAAGAATCATGAGGAGTCAGGTATTTTTTCATTTACATTTTATTTTTTTAAATTTATTTTTATTAAAAAAATTTTTTAATGTTTATATGTTTTTGAGAAAGAGAACGTGAGGATGAGTTGGGGAGGGGCGGAGAGAGAGGGAGACAGAGAATTCTAAGCAGGCTCTGCACTGTCAGCACAAAGCCCAATGTGGGGCTTGAACCCACAAACCATGAGATCATGACCAGAGCTGAAGTTGGACGCTTAACCAACTGAACCACCCAGGTGACCCATACATATATTTTTAAAGTAATGCATCTAAGGAAAATGTTTGGCAGAAAATAATTGGGAATTTTTTTTAATTTTATTTTTAATTTTTTAAAATTTACATCCAAATTAGTTAGCATATAGTGAAACAATGATTTCAGGGTAGATTCCTTAATACCCCTTACCTATTTAGCCTATCCCCCCTCCCACAACCCCTCCAGTAACCCTCAGTTTGTTCTCCATATTTATGAGTCTCTTCTGTTTTGTCCCCCTCCCTGTTTTTATATTATTTTTGTTTCCCCTCCCTTATGTTCATCTGTTTTGTCTCTTAAAGTCTTCATATGAGTGAAGTCCTATGATTTTTGTCTTTCTCTGACTAATTTCACTTAGCATAATACCCTCTAGTTTCATCCACGTAGTTGCAATATAATTGGGAATTTTGATAAGGAAGAAACTTTATGAGACTGAAGATGTTTTGCAATGTACTTCTTTCATTAAGAAAAAGTACACATCAAAATCTGTAGGCTTATCCCATTTTTCATTCTTGATAATGGTTGTGTGTTTTTTTTCCTTTTACAAAGTCTTACCAGAAAGTTCCTCTCCCCTGTATGTGTTATTTACTTCCTTAATTTATATTCTTAGATTCTTTATTTCCTGTCTTCTATCTTTTGGATTAATTTGATATGATAGAGGCTTATTTAGAGCATTGATTTTCCAGAATTGCTTCCTCTGGAAAGCCTTCTTAAACCCCTTAAGTCCTTCTCCAATCAGAAATTGTATCCTCCATGCCTGACTACTTGTTTTTATCTACTAGACTACGGGTTGGTAATCAAACCCATGGGTAGCCTCATATTTTTGTAAATAAAGTTTTATTGGAACATACCCACACTTGTTTTCATATTGTCTAAGGGTGTTTTGTGCTACAAAATGGAAGAGTTGAATAGCACCAGATATTGTATGGTCCCAAGTTCAAATATTTACTGTTTGGATTTAAGAAAGAGTTTGCTGACTACTGTACTAGACTGTAAGCTATGTGTCAGCAAGGACACTTTTTAGCTATGTTTTGTCTCACACCTGACAAGTAGTATGTGAAAAATTAATATTAATCAATGGAGAAAGGGCTGAATTTATCAAAAGTTCCTTGGATTTTTATGGTGCCTTTTTTAAATGTTTATTTATTATTTTTTTATTTAAACAAAATTTTTTTTAACGTTTATTTATTTTTGAGACAGAGAGAGACAGAGCATGAACGGGGGAGGGTCAGAGAGAGGGAGACACAGAATCTGAAACAGGCTCCAGGCTCTGAGCTGTCAGCACAGAGCCCGATGCGGGGCTCGCACTCATGGACCACGAGATAATGACCTGAGCCGAAGTTGGACGCTTAGCCAACTGAGCCACCCAGGCACCTCTAAATGTTTATTTATTTTTGAGAGAGAGAGAGAACGAGTGGGTAAGGGGCAGAGAGAAAGGGAGACAGAGGTTATGAAGTGGGCCCTGGGCTGACAGCAGAGAGCCCAATATGAGGCTCGAACTCATGAACTGTGAGATCATGGCCTGAGCCAAAGTTGGATGTTCAACCAACCGAGCCACCCAGGCACCCCTTTATGGTGATTTATTCTCAAGATCTAGAAATTGTTTCTAGTAAACCTGTACCCTAAGAATTGTTTTACTAACCTCCACTGCCAACATCTGCTATCTTTTACAGTATTTATGAAAATTAGGTAAATTATATACCAAAAAATGGAAGTTTTATAGAACTCTGTTTCATCATTGACAAATGCATTGGGTTTATAGAGCTTTAATCATATAATAGCCATATTATATTTATATATATTATATATGTTACATATATAATATATATTGTATATACATATATAATATATATGTAATATATATATAAAATCACTTATTGATAGAAAATAAAACTAACAAGTCATGTTTTCTTTAAGGTAAATAAAGCTAGGTGTCGACTACCAGAAGATACTTTCAACATAAACGAACTCTTCTATTTACTGAACTTTCATGAAGACAGAAGAAGACTGTTCCTTAGGGATAACAACCTAGTAAGAGTAATATTTTTCCTTCTGAAAATTTTCATTCTTTTATAGGAGGACATATTAATAGCTATGTAGGTATCTCTTTGATAAATCAAGATTTGAAAATTTCTTCACTGCAATGCTAAATTGCTAAATTAGATGATCATTTTTTTAGAAATACATTTTCTTAGAAATTTTTTCTAGATAATTTGAATTCTTTTTTTTTTTTTTTCAACGTTTATTTATTTTTGGGACAGAGAGAGACAGAGCATGAACGGGGGAGGGGCAGAGAGAGAGGGAGACACAGAATCGGAAACAGGCTCCAGGCTCCGAGCCATCAGCCCAGAGCCTGACGCGGGGCTCGAACTCACAGACCGCGAGATCGTGACCTGGCCGAAGTCGGACGCTCAACCGACTGCGCCACCCAGGCGCCCCAATAATTTGAATTCTTAAAAACAGATTCCAAAAAGTATAGAGCAAAACAATTTACAGTGATGAGGTAAAGGGAAAAAGTTTTTCCCCCTTTTAATTGTTAAAACTATTACCCCTTTCTATTTTTTAGATACCTGCGGAAAACCTCAGTCCCATTATTTTCAGTGATTTTCCATTTATTTTTAATTTGCCATCCAAAATTAAATTATTACAAGCTGAGTCCTATTTAAAAATAATGGTATGTATGCTCTACTTTTTTTTATTATGTAAAATTACTAACATATATAAAATAGAGATAATGGTGTAGTGAGCCCTATCACAAAATTTCAGAAGTCATCAACATTTTGCTGCACTTCCCCATTTCTGACTTGTTTTTTAGTTGTTACTATTTTAGCTGAAGTATTTTAAAGCAAATCCCAGGCCCAATTTTCTTTCACCTCTCCATACTTCAGTGCATCCTTTCTGGTTGTTTCACTCTTATTCATGCTGAGATTCTTCAGTGGGTTCAGGTGGTGGCCACATGATTCTTCCATTTTAATGCTTCCCATTAATTGCTTTATTTATTTATTTATTTATTTATCTTATTTATTTATTTATTTTTTTTTTTTTTTGAGAGAGAGAGAGAGCACAAAAGCAGGTGAGAGAGGCAGAGGGGAAGAGAGAGAGAGAGAGAGAGAGAGAGAGAGAGAGAGAGAATATCTTAAGCAGCCTGATACTCAATGTGGAGCCTGACATGGGGCTTGATCCATGACCCAGGGATCATGACCCGAGCCAAAATCAAGAGTTGGACATTTAACTGACTGAGCCACCCAGGTGCCTCCACCCTTGCGTCAACATTTTATTTAATAATTCTATCCATTGTTTTGGTTGAAGTTTGCACAATGGCATTATTTCTAATCTTATCATTACTTCCAAAGTTACTAAATTCTGTAAAGAACTTTTCCTCATCAACCAGGGCCACTTGGCTACATTCACACAGGAAAGTGGAATGATGCTTAATCCTTTTTCTTTAATTATTAAATGTTGCCAGGGGTGCCTGGGTGGCTCAGATCATGATCTCACAGTTTGTGGGTTCAAGCCCCACATCGGGCTCTGTGTTGACAGGTTGGAGCCTGGAGCCTGCTTCAGATTCTGTGTCTCCCTCTCTCTGCCCCTCCCCCACTTGCATTTTCTCTCTCTCTCTCTCTCAAAAATAAACATTAAAAAACTTTTTAAAAATGTTTTTTAAAAAAGGATCATGTTTACTACAAATGAGATAGCTTGTAATTATTTAGCTGTACCTCCATGGTGACTAATTCCTTGTATATAATTCCTAGATGCCATGGTTTCACAGATTCTGTGATCTCTTTGTTTTTCACAATGTAGTGTAGATTATGATGCCCTTTTTTCTTAAATAATTACAGTATGAGTATATACAGCAGTAGTAGGCATAAGTATATGCTATGCAGACTATGTTTATTTGAAATATTAAACACTTCCTAGTGTTCCTATGAGATTCCTAAAATATTTCTTTTTTTAGGGCTTAAAACAGAAAGAATACCTGGATTGGGGGCAAGTGAATCTGCCAGAAAAGGATGGACACCCTACATTTACACTTAGAGTCAGACGAAGTCATCTAGTTGATGATGCTCTGCTTCAGTTAAGCCAAGTTGAAGACACTGACCTCTGTAAATTATTAGTGGTACAGTAAAAGTCTCACTGGACATTTTTGTTAATGTGAAAGGGGAACATTTATATAATGTAGTAAAGGAGGAGCCTGCCTTTGCAACTATAGTTATCAGCTGTATGGTTTTCCACAATCCGGGGTGCCTGGCTGGCTCAGTCCGTACAGCATGAAACTCTTCATCTTGGAGTTGTAAGACTGAGCACCACACCAGGCACAGAGATCCCTTAATTAAAAATGAGAAAAAAAATTGCTTACCCTTTAGAGAAAAGCTATGGGATGTTTAATTGAATATTGGGATTAGGTGTTAACTATTCATTACCTATGACTACAAAATTGCTGCATAGTGAACCATCCCAAAGCTTAATTACTTAAAATAACAATAACTTATTATAGAGATCTGAAATTCAACTAAGGATCTGCTGATTTAGATCGAATTCATTTGGGTGGCTTTATTGATTTTTGTCTGCACTTGTTTACATATTTGGGAGTTGGCTAGGTATTGGATGATCTAGGCTAGATTAAGCTTGGCTGGGACAGTTTGGATCTGCTTCCTGTGCTTTTCATCTTCCTGGGACCAGCAAGCATAGTATTCTTCTCACTTCAGTGCCAGAGGTACACGTTAGCAAGCCTAATAACACAACTAAAGTTGCTTTAGTCAAAGCAAGTTACATGGCTGAACCCAAGTCAAGGGCAATGAAATATACTCAGCTTCTTTAATGGGAGAAACTGCAGAGTTACATGCAACAGATATGGATCGAGGAGGGGTACAGAATTTGGGCTATTAATGCCATCGACAAGCAGCTGGTAGAATAGATACTTTTCCTACTTTTTGGCTCTAGTTTTATTTTATTTTTAAGGTTTATTTATTTATTTAAAAAAATTTTTAAAAATATTTATTCAATTTTGAAAGGCGAAGAGACAGAGCATGAGCAGGGAAGGGGCAGAGAGAGAGGGAGACATAGGATCTGAAGCAGCTCCACACTCTGAGCTGTCAGCACAGAGCCCGACGTGGGGCTCGAACTCACAGACCGAGAGATCATGACCTGAGCAGAAGTCGGAAGCTTAACCAACTGAGCCACCCAGGTGCCTCAAGGTTTATTTATTTATTTTGAGAGAGAGAGAGAGAGAGACAGAGAGAGAGAGACAGAGAGAGAGGGAGAGAAAGAGAATCCCAAGCAGGCTCTGCACTGACAGTTTGAACCTGACATGGGGCTCAAACTCATAAACCGTGAGATGACGACTTGAGCTGAAATCAAGAGTTGGAGGCTTAACTGAGTGGGCCACCCAGGTGCCCCCAGCTCTGGTTTTAGTCACAGAGTTTCTACTGTATTGGTTCTAATTCTAATCATCTTTCACTTCATCCTTTTGGGTACCTGTAGGGTTTTTACTGTGTTGGAGCTCAGATCATTTGCCCTGTTGAGGACACAGAATGAGTAACTTTTTAAATAAAAGCTGGACTCTGTACAGAAGGAAGTAGATTTTCCTGGTATGAGAGGATAACGTAGGCTCTCAGAGGGGAAGCCAGAACCTGGAGGGTAGCACTCAGACAGGAGAGGGATATTTTCCACCGTGGGACTAAATGGAAAACAAAGAAGCTATTTTATAGGCCAGACTTTCTAGTTGTGTATCTCCCTCTGTATCTACTTTCTTTTAAATTTTGATTATGAGGAAATCAATAGAAAATTATTCTACCCACAGGAGATGACAAAGAGGTAGGAAGCTGAGCTTCAAGACAGAGCCAATCAAAATACAGACTCCTAACAAGGCAAGGTTGTTGAGGCCACTTGTGAGTGGGTCCTGACCACAGTGAAGGCAGACTTGCCAGTGTTCAGCGAGTAGAAATTAGCAAATTGGAAGTAAGCTTAATTTATTATTGGGATATCCAGATGGAACACAACGTGGGCCGTTGGGAGATGAGATGATGGTCTGTGGCCAAGGAGTTGGTTCATCAAAGTGGCAGAGATAAGATCTTCCGGGCAAAGGAAGGAGAAAGTGAATGCTTAGTGAAGCTTATATTATAACGATAAAAAGAAATTAGCCAGGGAAGAAGTGGAAAAGTAGTTAGAAAGGTAGGTAGGAGGAAAACTGGGATAGTACTTAGCCACAGAGCCCCAACTTTAGAAAAGGACAATTTCTGCAGCACAACTTTTCTTTTAATAAAGCTAGAACAGTTTTGGCTTCTTAAATCTCATACTTGGGTAGGTTAAGCTGCCATATGTGTTCAGTGTCAAAGTGTTTAACTTGAAAATATCTTAAAAAATAGGGGCGCTTGAGTGGCTCAGTTGGTTAAGCGTCTGACTCTTGATTTCGGCTCAGGTCATGATCTCGTGGTGTGTGCGTTTGAGCCCCACATCAGGCTCTGCACTGACAGTGAGAGGCCTGCTTGGGATTTTCTCTCTCCTCCTTTCTCTCTTTCTGCTCCTCCTCTACTTGCTCTCTCTCAAAATAAATAAATAAACTTAAAAAGAGAGAAAATATCTTAAAAAATAAATAAGGGGTGCCTAGCTGGCTTAGTTGGTAGAGCATGTGACTCTTGATCTCAGGGTTGTAAGTTTGAGTTCCACGTTGGGTGTACAGATTACTTAAAAATAAAATTAAATAAATAATAGAACTGGGGGGAAAAAAAAAGAAAGAAAAAGAAAAGGACAGTTCATAGTGACTTCCTACAGGAGGGCTATGGACAGTTAGGTCTGATGGTTCTTTCAAAGCTGCTAAACCCAGAAGGACTGGGAGGGCAATTTATCAGAAGTTTTTGTTTTGTTTTCTTTTCTTTTAAGTTTATTTATTTATTTTGAGAGAGAGAGAGAGAGAAATGGAGGAGCAGAGAAAGAGGGAGAGAGAGAATCCTAAGCAGGTTCTATGCTGTCAGTGCTGAGCCCAGCATGGGGCTTGATCTCACAAATGTGAGATCATGACCTGAGCTGAGATCAAGAGTCAGACGCTTAATGGACTGATCCATTCAGGCGCCCCAATTTATCAGAGTTTCTAATGAGGGGAGAGGCAGGAGAAACCAAACAGCTGTTGACTAGAGCCAGAGCTATAAAGTCTGAATGATGAGATGAAGGTAGACATTAAGGGAGAAGAATCAGGGAATTTAGTGTTCCAGGGACCTGAAGCATATCAAAATCTTGTTCAAGAATCTGGTCAACATAATTGGTGAATACTAAGTCTGGCTAGAATCCTCCTTTACTTAGTTCATATGACAGTGTAAAGGACTCACACACATACAATAATCTGACAATAAATAGGTTTGTGGCATCCACTTGCTCAGCAGGAAATTGAGTGAGGTGTGGGATCGAAGGGGTGTGGGTTTCTAGGAATTCTGATGGCTGCAGGAGGTTTGAAACTTTTCCAGAAAGGTCAAGGCATTGTATTTTAAAACTGAGCCCGGGAGTGTTCTCTTTCCTCAGATTGAATTTATTAAAGAAATTTGTTCTGTGGGAGAAGGGGTAAAATCTGAGTTCTTCCACTGCATATTTGAAGAGATGACCAAGACAGAATATGGAATGTTCATATATCCTGAAGAGGGTTCCTACATGTGGTTTCCTGTCAGCGTGAGTCTCTTATTTATTTTCTTACAGTTTTATGGAACAGAAAAAGTATACCATATACCACAACATGAAACCATACATGATAATGTAAAATTAGATCATATAAACAGCCTTGCTACTCATGATCCAGAGCAGCAGCTCTAGCATCTCTTGGAACTATTAGAACTTCAGGCCCCACCCCAGATCAGAGCATGTATTTTATAAGATCCCCAGGTGATTCTATGCACGTTAAATTTTTAAACAGCTTTTATGAAGTATAGTTGAGATTCAATGGACTATGATACATCCGGTGTCTGATTTGATAAGTTTTGATATATGTATGCATATACCATGAAACTATTACCACAGTCAAAATAATGAACATATTCATCATCCCCCAAAATTTCTTAATGCCCCTTTCTAATGCCATTCTTCCCCCGCTTCGTTCTCCCCACTCCCCTGCTGCATGCCCATGCAACCCCAACTACTCATCTGATTTCCGTCACTGTGGAGTAGTTTGAATTCCTAGAATTTTATATAAATTCTAAGATTTCTATTCCAGTGCCAGCCTTGATGTTAGCAGGTGAATGGCTTTGGGCCACTTACCTCATAGCCTCAATCTACATGCCCTATTTACTTACAGTAATTGTGAGGCTAAATGTTACAAATGTATTTAGAGTGTTCAGGCTAGTGGTCTCTCGGCTGTATGGTAGTGATGGCCTACCAAGATGTGGCCAGTGTTTTCCCTCATCTCCGACTACCAAGTGTGGAGAGAAGAGTGAATCCAGTTTCATCAGGACTCTTCTTTCCACCCACCTTCACGGTCGACAGAATCAGTCACCTTCCCTGACCCATATGCTTGTCCTTGTCAGCACGCCTAGGCTGAGGGCAGTATCGTCCAAGGGGACACGCTTATATGACATGCCTAATGCACAATGAAAGTGCAGAGAAAGTGTGCTCTTCCTTCTGCAGAGTTGTTTTTCTACATGAATTTGAAGGCAAAGACTATGAAAGTAAATAATGAAAACCTTGGTTTATAAGGCTATCTGAGCAAATTTTTTTTATACCCCCATATGCTTTCAGTAACAGTAAGTGAATTCGTTTATTTACCTGAACTATCAATTTGTATGTTAACTTATGGAAGAAATTTAAATTGTATTAAAGCCTGTGTAAAACTTCAAACTTTATTTTCCTGAAGCCCATTTTGTTTCTAATTTGGGACTTTTAGAAAAGGGAACTGAAACCATTTTTTACTCATCTAATTATCCTTTTGGATTATTGATTACTTCTAATATATTATGGTTGCTTTTTTTTCTTTTCCTTTTCCAGCCTAAATTTGAGAAGAAGAGATATTTTCTCTTTGGGATGCTGTGTGGACTCTCCCTGTACAATTTAAATGTTGCCAACCTTCCTTTCCCACTGGCTCTCTTTAAGAAACTTCTGGACCAAAAGGCATCATTGCAAGATTTAAAAGAACTCAGTCCTCTTCTCGGAAAGTAAGTAAATGTTTTTCCAGGACTGTAATTAGTAAGTCTCAGTTGTTCAGGAATAAATGATGCTAATCACACACATACACACAGAGAAAAGGTCTTTAATTGCAATAAATGTATGCTCTTTTGATGAATTTGAATTTGAGCATGACTTATAATAAAGTACATGTTCAAAAATAAAGAAAAGCCAAATGTTCTTCTAATTATCAACCTAGAGCTCTGGCCTAGTCTCTTGAATTTATCTAGATGGAAACAGAACACAATATTCTTAATAAGAATGATGCATGCTATATGTATTTTAATAAATCATAGTCATATTTATTTAAATAAATCAGTGTGTCATCAACTTTATTTTTTGAGAATTGAAAAATACTTGTTCTAAGTTAAAAGGCAAACTAAATCTTGTAAGGAAAATACTGGCAACATATATGACAAAGGAGTAGTATCGCTGATATATAAATATATATGTGTATATATATGTGTATATAAATATATATGTGTGTCATCATACATAAATATGTATGGCTGAGTGTATGTATGTGTGTGTGTACGCATGTCTATGTGTGTGTGTGTGTGTGTATATATATATATATATGGCTAATAAAAAATGAAAGTATGTTCAACCTTATTAGTAATTGAAGAACTATAAATGAAAATGAGATCCTTTTTCTGCTTCCAGATTGACAAATGTTAAAAAGTTTTTCATAAAATATTGAGTTGGCAACAGATTGGGGAAAAGGATTCTCTTCTCATGTACTATTAGTGGAAAAAGAAACTGCCCAGATTTACACTGCCCTGGCCATCCAGAACAGAGTTTCTCAGCCTTGGTAACACTGACATTTTGGGCTAGATAAATCTTTATTGTGGAGGCTGATCTGAACATTAAAGATGTTTAACAGCTTATAGGGTTGCTACCCATTAGGTGCCAGTGGCAACCCGTTTGCTAACTGTAACAGCCAAAGAGGTTTCCAGATTTTGCCATATGTCCTCTATGTCCAAAATCACCCCAGATTGAGAAACACTGGTCTACAGGAAGGGGCTCCTTTCTATAATTTCCATCAAGACACAGCAGTGTCTATGTGTTAGCAGTGACCCAACCAATCAAACTGTAAAAAGAGGTTAAATCTAGGAAGAGGAAGTGGGAAGATAAAGAGAGGACATTTATGGGGCGCCTGGGTGGCGCAGTCGGTTAAGCGTCCGACTTCAGCCAGGTCACGACCTCGCGGTCCGTGAGTTCGAGCCCCGCGTCAGGCTCTGGGCTGATGGCTCAGAGCCTGGAGCCTGTTTCCCATTCTGTGTCTCCCTCTCTCTCTGGCCCTCCCCCGTTCATGCTCTGTCTCTCTCTCTCTGTCCCAAAAATAAATAAATGTTGAAAAAAAAAATTAAAAAAAAAAAAAAAAGAGAGGACATTTACCTGGCATTTTATACACTTCTATATTGTCAAAGATTTTTTCCATTAAATATTACTTTTGAAATTTTATAAGATTAGTAAATGTAACTTTAAAAACAAAATAAAATTAAAAATAACTTTTTAAATGAAAATTTTCATTAGGAATTTGCAAGAAATTCTAAATAATGAAGCTGATGACATTGGAGAAGAGCTTTACATATATTTTTCTGTGAGTACCAATGCAAACCAGATTATAGTTTAGCTTGAATCTGTTTTTTAGAAGAATTTTTACTATATTACCTTAAATAGGAGAATCCTTTGTTTTTGTTTTTATTTTCTGCCTTGCCCCTCTGGGCAGAAGGGTATTTTACTTCTGTACTGTAAGACTTTCCTCCCACCTGTTCCTCCTTTGATACCTTAGGTTTATATCCTCTCAAATAAGTGAAAATACAGCAATTATGCAATCGATGAGAACAATGTAAATAATTAAATGCTTAAGACAATATACAACATATACTAGGGTAGGTTTTTTTTAATTTTTATATGTATTTAAAAGGCTACTACACAAATAATTATTTAGCTCCCAGTTATTTAACATTTTATAGGGAAGAATGTACTGGTATAATGGTATTGTGGTTGTATTTGGGAGAAAGAATTTATTCTGCCTTTAGAAGTCCTTCTACTTGGAGTAAGAATCAAATTGACATGAGACAGATTAACAGGAGAATATCAAATTTAATCTTGTACATACAGGGAAGCCATACAAACATGGAAATTCCAAAGGCAGGTAAAATGAGGTATATATGTCATTCTGACCTAAGGAAAAGGGTGCAGGTCCTCTATCTAAATTATTTTTAGACAGTTGAGGGGGAGGTAAAGAGCTTTTCCTGAATCTGCTGGGGGGTTTTAAATTTTTGGTTTTGTGTCTGTGTGTGTGTGCTTCTGTAGGTTTTTTATTGCTTTTAACTCAGAAATAACCTTCATGCCAATGTGGCCCATCATGGGGCAACCTGCCCATGGCCCCTGCAGTTGATTATTCAGACTTTTTTCATGTTTGATACCTGAGTACATTTTGCTTACAGATACACTGGGACAAAAATGATGTTGATTTAATTCCAAATGGGATCTCTGTACCTGTGGACCAAACCAACAAGTAAGTTTTGAGACACAGAATACATATAAAATGTTTGTATCACTATAATTTAAAAAATAAAAAAAAATTATTATTTATTTTTGAGAGAGGGAGAGAGACAGAGCGTGAGTGGGGAGGGGCAGAGAGAAAGGGAAACAGAGAATTGGAAGCAGGTTCCAGGCTCTGAGGTGTCAGCACAGAGCCTGACGACATAGGGCCTGAACTCACAGACCGCAAGATCATGACCTGAGCTGGAGTCGAACGCTTAACTGAGTGAACCACCCAGGTGGGCCAATTTAAAATTTTTTAAAATATTTATTTTTGAGGGGCGCCTGGGTGGCTCAGTCGGTTGAGCGTCTGATTCTGGCTCAGGTTGTGATCTCGCGGTCTGAATTCGAGCCCCACATCGGGCTCTGTGCCGACAGCTCAGAGCCTGGAGCCTGTTTCGGATTCTGTGTCTCCCTCTCTCTCTGACCCTCCCCCGTTCATGCTCTGTCTCTCTCTGTCTCAAAAAAAATAAATAAACGTTAAAAAAAATTTTTTTTAATAAAAAAAAAATATTTATTTTTGAGGGGGGCTAGGGGGAGTGCAGAAAAAGGGAGATGCAGAATCCAAAGCAGGCTCCAGGCTCTGAGCTGTCAGCACAGAGCCTGACATAGGGCTGAACTCACAGGCCATGAGATTATGACTGGTGTCGAAGTCAGACGCCCAACCGAGCCACCCAGGCACTCCTCACTATAATGTATAAATGTATTTTAGCTTTTCAGATGATCATTTTAGCTCCTCATCTCTGAGAAAAATTGGTGGACTCTGCTGGGTGTGAAGTCTACTTAAAAAAAAAAAAGTTACAGGGTAAGAGAAGGGGGAAAAGGAGTCAGGATTAAATATTTCCTTTGCAGCACTTTCACTAGTTATCAACTTAACAATTATTTTTGAGTCCTTACTCTGTACCAGATTCTATTCTAGGTACCAGAGATACAGCCGTGAAAAAGATAAAACCTGGAACTTAAGTTTCAGTGGGACAGAGACAATATACAAATAAATTATTATGTAATATAATGTCAGATAAGGATGAGCACTGTGATGAAAGTTAGTTAAGAGATTTACAGTAGTTTTATGCTGGAGCCAGCTGGCATCTGCTTGTGAGAGCGGACTGTTCAATTTTCAAAAATGTTGAGAGGGGCGCCTGGGTGGTGCAGTCGGTTAAGCGTCCGACTTCAGCCAGGTCACGATCTCGCGGTCCGTGAGTTCGAGCCCCGCGTCAGGCTCTGGGCTGATGGCTCAGAGCCTGGAGCCTGTTTCTGATTCTGTGTCTCCCTCTCTCTCTGCCCCTCCCCTGTTCATGCTCTGTCTCTCTCTGTCCCAAAAATAAATAAACGTTGAAAAAAAAAATGTTGAGAGTTTATTATTAAAATATCAGTAGCATGAAATCAGCCATGGTGGGAATATTACACCAGAACTAGCAAATGCTGCAAATGAGGATTCCCTTTCATTTTCTTCTCTTTAGGGAGCTGGTTGTTAACCACTTACCAGCACTGTTTTCAGGGGAGAGCAGATGGGGATTGGTTTAGACAGGACAGTCCACTTAGAACAGTTCACAACACTGCTCAAAGGGTGGGAGACTATCATGTTTCCTGTGGATATCTGGTGGAAATACCTCCAAGTAGCAACCCTGCCATCAGGAAATTCATCATGTTGTGAGAAAGCCAGACTTCGCAGAAATAATTTACACACAGTAACGTGTTGTGACAGAGGAGGGAGAAGGGAACAGAGGACCAACCCTGAGAAAGTCATGTTTATATGTAACTCTGATGGATGGAGAAGTTACATGGAGAAGTTACCATGTAAAGAGGGAGCGCTGCATGCTGTGGCCTAACTACGAGAGACAGGGAGACCACAGAACTGAAGGTCAGTTTGGCCAAAGCTTCTAATGCAAATGGGAAGAGGCCAGCGGTGTCAGCCAAGAGTGAGATCAGGGAAGTTTGGAATTTGCCCTAAGGGCAATGGAAAGAAAGCCTTTGAAAGATTTTAAGCAGGAGAATTACATATTCATTTTTTTTAATGTTTTTATTTTCTGAGAGAGAGAGAGAGAGAGAGAGAGAGAGACAGCATGAGCAGGGGAGGGGCAGAGAGAGGGTGACACAGAATCCGAAGCAAGCTCCAGGCTCTGAGCTGTCAGCACAGAGCCCAATGCTAGGCTGGAACCAATGGATGACCTGAGCTGAAGTCTCAGGTGTCCCTGAGAATACCCGGCATCCCAGAGCCACCCAGGCATCCCAGAGAATTACATATTCAGATTAGAGTTTTTAAAGGATCTTGGAAGAAAATGAAAGCAAAACAAAGTCTTAGTCCTTTTGCTACATTCTCTGAGGTTCCTTCCTCCAGCTGACCAGATGTTTTTACTTCTCTCTGTCTACAGGGTTGTATGCTATGCAGAAACAATTTATTTTTTCTTTCTCAGTAGAAATGGTAAAAAGGGCAAAGTAGAGAATATTTAGTCAATGGTAAAGTATGTTATCAGCTTTTTCTTTTCTGCTTCCCTCAAGGAAAGAATATGTTTCCGTATGTGTTGATTACATTTTCAACACCTCTGTAAAGGCAGTTTATGAGGAATTTCAGAGAGGATTTTATAAAGTCTGTGACAAGAAGATGCTTAAAATTTTCCAGCCTGAAGAACTAATGACAGCAGTGGTTGGAAATACTGATTATGACTGGAAACAATTTGAAAAGGTTGGTGATAACAAAAAGTGCCCCCAGTTCTTCCAAACAACTTGTGTATATTCCTTCTAAAAACCATTTTTCTCCCTCTTTTTTCTCAAGAATTCACAATATGGTCAAGGATACCACAAATCACACCCTACTATACTGATGTTTTGGAAAGCTTTCCACAAATTAACTTTGGAGGAAAAGAGAAAATTCCTCTGTAAGTATTACTAATAGGTGGATTTATACTTAAATATCTTTTTAAAAGATAAATACTTTATTTGCCATGAAGTCATTATGCATAGTGTGGGTCACACATGTTAATGGCAAAGCCAGGCTTCCTAAACCAATGTTTTTACTTATATAAGCCTAGTTTCCCATTAAAAAAAATAATAATAATAATAATACAGATATCACTAGTTGGTTCCTAATCAAACCTTTAATCTCACATTCCTATCTTTATTTATCTAAGGCCTATGGAATTAGGACAATGTATATTCCTCTAATACCATTTTAGAAATAATACCAGTAGCAATGACCGCTGATGATAATACTAACAGCATTTATTGTGTGCTTATTCTATCCCAGGCATTGTACTGACCACTTCATATCTGTTACTTCCCTTTATCCTAATAGCAATGTTTTGAGGTAGGTACTTATTTTTCCACATTTCAAAACTGAGGAAAAAGAGGCTTGATGCATTTAGTAGCTGACCTGTATTCAGACAGTTGGTGAGTGTGAGAACCCAACAGGTTGGTCCAAAGCCAAGGCTCTGAACCACTAAGCTCTGTGGCCTTGTGGTGCAAGAACGTCTCTTGGTGGGAACCCTAAGGTTTCCCTAGCACAGACTTAATGACTTATTCTCTCACCTCCCCATCCCTTTGTTCAGTTATTCCTGAGATGTGCTTCTTCTTGCTATTTTTGTTGCTACTGAGGCCACTGGAGGACAATTCCAACTTCTCCACAAACTACTTATTCACAGGCCCAAACTACCTGTCTGATTTTCTCTTTTAATGGTAAACTTCTGCTTCTGCCCACTGGTTCCACTGTCTGTGCATTCAGTGAGTTCACTAACATCTTCCCACCTTTGACTTTTTCTTGGGCTTTCCCCTCTGCCTTGAAAGTTTATGTAACATCTTTCCTTGAGAACTAACTAGCCAGATGTGACCCCTGACTGAAGTCTCCCTGCTACCCCAGCCTGGTGCCTCCCTCAGTCTCAGGGCCTTCATTAGACTCTTCATCTCAAATGTCCTAGTTGAGCTAAATTACACTTCCCTGTATCTTGCTATTCTCTTTCCTTTTATGTGATTTTCCCCAACTAGACCATGAACTCACTGAGGACAAAGACCAAAAGTCATGATTTTTCTATGCTCCACATGGCCCTATGTAGTTCTTGCTGCACAAGGGTACTCAGTATTGTTTACTGAATGAAATGATTGATTTCTTCCTTTTTATTTTATGTTTTGTTCTTTCTGTGAAACATCTTAACTGCACCAAAACCCATAAAATACCTAGGACTAAAGGTAACCAAAGAGGTGAAAAATCTATACACTGAAAACTATAGAAAGCTCATGAAAGAAATTGAAGAAGACACACACACACAAAAATGGAAAAATATTCCATGCTCATGGATAGGAAGAACAAATAATGTTAAAATGTCGATATTACCCAAAGCAATCTACATATTCAATGCAATTTCTATCAAAAAAACACCAGCATTCTTTACAAAGCCAGAAAAAAAATCCTAAAATTTGTACGGAACCAGAAAAGACCCCAATAGCCAAAGCAATCCTGAAAAGAAAACCAGAGCTGGAGGCATCACAATTCCAGACTTCAAGATGTATCACAAAGCTGTAATCATCAAGACAGTATGGAACTGGCACAAAAAAAAGACACTCAGATCAATGGAACAGGAGAAGCCAGAAATGGACCCACAAACATATGGCCAACTAATCTTTGACAAAGCAGAACAGAATATTCAACGGAAAGAAGACAGTCTTTTTAGCAAATGGTGTTTGGAAAACTGGACAACAACATACAGAAAAATGAACCTGGACCACTTTTTTTTTAATGTTTATATTGAGAGACACAGACAGACAGAGCATGAGCATGGGAGGGGCAGAGAGAGGAACAGACACAGAATCTGAAGCAGGCTTCAGACTCTGAGCTCTTAGCACAGAGCCTGAAGTGGGGCTCGAACTCACAAACTGCGAGACCATGACTTGAGCCGAAGTCGGACACTTAACCAGGCGTCCCAGAACCTGGACCACTTTCTTACGCCATCCACAAAAATAAACTCAAAATGGATGAAAGACCTAAACGTAAGATGGGAGGCCATCAAAATCCTAGAGGAGAAAGTAGGCAAAAACCTCTTTGACCTCAGCCGCAGCAACTTCTTACTCAACACATCTCTAGAGGCAAGGGAAACAAAAGCAAAAATGAACTGTTGGGACCTCATCAAAATAAAAAGCTTCTGCACAGCAAAGGAAACAATCAGCAAAACTAAAAGGCAACTGATGGAATGGGAGAAGATATTTGCAAATGACATATCAAGTAAAGGGTTAGTATCCAAAATCTGTAAAGAACTTATCAAACTCAACACCCATAAAACAAATAATCCAGGGGGCGCCTGGGTGGCTCAGTGGGTTGAGCGTCCGACTTCGGCTCAGGTCACGATCTCATGGTCCGTGAGTTCGAGCCCCGCGTCGGGCTCTGGGCTGATGGCCCAGAGCCTGGAGCCTGCTTCCGATTCTGTGTCTCCCTCTCTCTCTGCCCCTCCCCCATTCATGCTCTGTCTCTCTCTGTCTCAAAAATAAAATAAAAACGTTAAAAAAAAATAAAAAAAACAACAACAAATAATCCAGTGAAGAAATGGGCAAAAGATGTGAATAAACACTTTTCCAAAGAAGACATCCAGATGGCTAACAGAAGCATGAAAAAATGCTCAACATCACTCATCATCAGGGAAATACAAATCAAAACCACAATTAGATACCATCTCACACCTGTAAGAATGGCTAATATTAACAACGCAGGCAACAACAGATGGTGGCAAGGATACGGAGAAAGAGGATCTCTTTTGCACTGCTGGTGGGAATGCAAACTGGTGCAGCCACTCTGGAAAAAGAGTACAGAGGTTCCTCAAAAAATGAAAAACAGAACTACCCTAGGACCCAGCAACTGCATTACTAGGTATTTATCCAAAGGATACAGGTGTGCTGTTTTGAAATGGCACATGCACCCCAATGTTTATAGCAGTGCTATTGATAATAGCCAAAGTATGGTAAAAGCCCAGAAGTCCATCGACAGATGAATGGATAAAGATGTTGTGTGTGTACACACACACACACACACACACACACTGGAGTATTACTCAGCAATCAAAAAGAATGAAATCTTGCCATTTGCAACAATGTGAATGGAACTACAGTGTATTATGCTAAATGAAATTAGTCCATCAGAGGAAGACAAATATCATATGACTTCAATCATTTGTGGAATTTAAGATACAAAACATGAACACCAGGGAAGGGAAGCAAAAATAATGTAAAACCAGGGAGGGGGACAAAACATAAGAGACACTGAAATATAGAGAACAAACTGAGGGTTGCTGGAGGGATTGTGGGTGGGAGGACGGGCCAAATGGGTGAGGGGCATTAAGGAGGTTACTTGTTGGGATGAGCACTGGGTGTTATATGTAGGGGATGAATCACTGGATTCTACTCCTGAAATCATTATGGCACTATATGCTAACTAACTTGGATATAAAACAAAACAAAAAACAACACATCTTAACCAAAGTTTATTCCTTTCTAGTTTTTCTTAAAGGAAATGACAGGCTGCATGCAAGAGGCAAACAGGAAATGGGAATCCTCTTTCGCTGTCCCAAAACTTTCAGTGAAAGAGATAACCCAAGAGCATTGACATGTCATAATATTCTGGACCTCCCTAAATATTCTACGATGGAAAGAGTGGAGGAGGCCCTTCAAGTAGCCATCAACAGCAACAAAGGATTTGCCTCCCTCCAAATCACAGACTGACTCCTGATAGTTTTGGTGATGCCTTGTATTCTCAGGCTCTCTCATCTTCAACTCGTTTGTTCTTCCTTAGGTCTAAGTGACACAAAGGATTGAATAGATTTTGGAATTAGTTGACAAATGTTGGGGTAAACAATAATATGATGAATCAAGAATAATTTTTTAATAATTTTTTTTAAGAATAATTTTTTTTAAGAATAATTTTTTTTAAGAATAATTTTTTAATAAATTAACATTTCTTGATCCCTAAATTTGTTATTTGAATGTTTGCTTTTTACTGAATTATTCCTGAACAATAATTTTCATGTAAAAATAAACTGAATATTTTTTTAAGTTATTTTTTAACGTTTTTATTTATTTTTAAAAAAATTTTTTTTTTCAACGTTTATTTATTTTTGGGACAGAGAGAGACAGAGCATGAACGGGGGAGGGGCAGAGAGAGAGGGAGACACAGAATCGGAAACAGGCTCCAGGCTCTGAGCCATCAGCCCAGAGCCTGACGCGGGGCTCAAACTCACAGACCGCGAGATTGTGACCTGGCTGAAGTCGGACGCTTAACCGACTGCGCCACCCAGGCGCCCCTATGTTTTTATTTATTTTTGAGACAGAGAGAGACACAGCATGAACGGGGGAGGGTCAGAGAGAGAGGGAGACACAGAATCTGAAACAGGCTCCAGGCTCTGAGCTGTCAGCACAGACCCCGACGCGGGGCTCGAACTCACAGACCGCGAGATCATGACCTGAGCCGAAGTCGGACGCTCAACCGACTGAGCCACCCAGGCGCCCCAAAAATAAACTGAATATTAAAAGCCAACAGATATTTTTAAAAATGTTGTTCATCTAGGGGCGCCTGGGTGGCTCAGTTGGTTAAGAGTTCAACTCTTGATTTCAGCTCAGGTCATGATCTCATTGCTTGTGAGTTCAAGCCCCATGTCCTGCTTTGTGCTGACAGTGCAGAGCCTGCTTGGGATTCTCCCTCTCCTTGTCTCTCTGCTTCTCTCTCTCTTTCTCTATTTAAATAAACTTTGGAAAAAAAACAATAAAATAAAATGTTGTTCACCTAATAAACACTGTCTGCAAATATTAAAGATATTATGCTGGTTTGAAAAAATAAAGTAATTCAACAGGTTTTTGAGGCATGTAAATATATATTTTATATTCTAAAATGTCTTGAATTTAGCCAGCTGCTGAGTAATTTTATTGAAAAATCTCTATGTTAAAGGATTCATTAATTCATTGAATACTTATCCTCAATCCTGTTCCAAGAGTCAGTCTAAATGCATATATCATTATTTTGGTTAAACACTGAGCCCAACCAGGAGCTCCCATCCGATGGTAGTTGGAGAAAATGAAGACATGAAATATGTCTTAGCAATATGGCTATAGAATGAATTAAAGGAGAAGTATGGCTATAAATGGCCAATGGATTTTTTTAGATCAGTTCTGTCTTGTATTAAATTATAAACTGTACACTGTTCTATAAGTTCCTGTTGTATGGCAACCATACAGAGAAGCCTTGTATCAGTGGCACTTTGGAAAAGGAAAGACCATGGGGTGAAGTCAAAATTGGGGTGCTGATGTGGAAAGAGAGCAGAATCACCTGAAGATAGAACAGAGAGAATTCACTAAGGATACTAGAATGTGAGGTGGTCTGTAGGAACATAAGCCCCAGTCAATTCTCAGATTTCTTTTGGATATGTCTGGTTTATATAATAAATGGAATGAAGGCTCAGATGTATTCTATTTGAATTTTAAGGGAAAAGGTAACCTCTAAATCTCAGGGAACCCTAGGCACTCGACTGTTCAGTTGTATTTTTCAGGCCATTCAGTTCCAACGTAAATCTTCTAATGCAAACAGATGAACTATACTAAACATTTATGGAAGACAGCATTGCAATTCTTTACATATTCGTTCAGAAAACAGAGGAAGAGGGGTGCCCTGCCTTGCTGGCTCAGTGGGAAGAGAATCCAACTCTTGATCTTGGGGTTGTGAGTTAGAGCCCTATATTGGGTGCAGAGATTACTTAAAAATAAAATCTTAATAAAAAAGGGGGGGGCACCTGGTTGGCTCAGTCGGCTAAGCATCCAACTCTTGATTTCAGCTCAGGCCATGATCTCATAGTTTGGGAGTTCCAGCCCCACATGAGGCTTGTAGCTGACAGTGCAGAGCCTGCTTGGGATTCTCTCTGTCTCCCTCTCTCTGACCCTCCCTCGCGTTCATAAGTTCTCTTTCAAAATAAATTAAAAAAAAAAAAAGGAAGGAATAAAGAATGAAAAAAAGAAAGAAAGAAAGAAAAAGGAAGAAGAAAACAGAGGAAGAGGGAACACTTTCCAATTGAGTACAATATCAGCATTACCCTAATATCAAAACCAGACAAAGACATTATAGGGGGAAAAAAAAAAAAACCCTGCAAGTATTTCTCATGAACAGAGATACAAAAAAATTTTTCCAGGATTCTGGATATCAGACATATCCAACAAAATATAAGAAGGATAATATCTGTAATCAAGTGGGGTTTAGTCCAGAAATGCACCTAAAAATCTATTACATTTCACAGTAAGACCAAAAAAATCATGTAATTACCTCAATAGACACAGAAAAAAAAACTGACCAAATGCAATAGCCACTCACACATGACATTTTTAGCAAACTAGGACCAGAAGGGAACTTCCTCAATCTGATAGAACCTACAAAGAGCTAAACTTACACTTGACGAGGGGCGCCTGGGTGGCGCAGTCGGTTAAGCGTCCGACTTCAGCCAGGTCACGATCTCGCCGTCTGTGAGTTCGAGCCCCGCGTCGGGCTCTGGGCTGATGGCTCAGAGCCTGGAGCCTGTTTCCGATTCTGTGTCTCCCTCTCTCTCTGCCCCTCCCCTGTTCATGCTCTGTCTCTCTCTGTCCCAAAAATAAATAAACGTTGAAAAAAAAAAAAAAAAAACTTACACTTGACGGTAAAAGACTAAATGCTTTCCTTCTAAAACTAGTGACAGGCTGGCTCAATCGCTTAAGCGGCTTAATCGCTTAAGCGTCAGACTCAGACTCTTCATCTCAGCTCAGGTCACAATCTCAAGGTTTGTGAGATCAAGCCCCAAGTTGGGCTCTGCGCTGACAGTGCAAAGCCTGCTTGGGATTCTCTTCCTTTCCCTGTCTGTCTGCCCTCCCCTCACTTGTGTGAGTGTGTGCACACACTCAAAATAAATAAACTTTAAAAATAAAAAATAAAAATAAAACTAGTAACAAGGCAAGGATGCCTCTCATCACTTCTATTCAACATTGTACTAGAGGCACTAGTCTATACAAGAGGGCAAAGTGAAAAAGAAGACATAATGATCTGAAAGGAAGGAATAAAACTATGTTATTTATAGACTACATGATCATCTGCAGAAGATCCTAAGGGATCTAAAAAAACAAACCACTCACCAATAGTATTAAGTAAATATAGAAAAGTCTCAGGATTTCAGGTCAAATATAAAAATTAACTACTTATATATACTCACAACAACCATAAATTAAATTTTAAAAAGTATCATTTGCAATATCATCAAAAAATAAAAAATATTTAAGGATAAATATAACAATATATGTTCAACTATACAGTGAAAACTAGACAATATTGCTTAAAGACATTAAAGAAGCTTTAAATTATTGGGGAGAGATATCAATTATGTCAATTCTTCCCAAACTGATTTAATTTAGTGCAATTTCAAAATCCCTGCAGTTTGTTTTGTAGATAATGATAAATATATATGGAAATACATATGGAAATGTGGAAGACCTAAAATAGCCAAAACAAACAAAAATAAAATATAGCCAAAAGAACACAGAAGAAAGGCCAATGCTGGAGCATTTCAATGAACTGATTTTGAAACTTAATTATAATCTACAGTAATCAAAGCAGTGTGGTCTCAGTAAAAATAGATATATAGATCAAGGGAACACAGTAAAAAGTCCAGAAATAAATCCAATTACACATGGCCAACAGAGGTTTGCCAAAGACACTAAGGCAATTCAACCGGCAAAGGCTAGCTAGAACAACTGGAAATATGTAAAGACAGAAATTAACCTCTATCCTTACCTCGCACCATAAAGAATACTTCATTTGAAATGTAACAAAGACCTAAAACTACAAAATTTCTAGAAGATAACATGTAAAAAAAATCTTTGAAATTTTGGGTTAATCAGCTTTTCTAAGACCCTCCCCCAAAAGGCATTAACTATGTAAAAGAAAAAAAAATGGATAAATTGCATTGAAATTAAAATTTTTTGCTCTTCAAAAGACACTAAATAAAATTAAAAGGCAAGCCACAGACTGGTAGAAAACATTTCAAAGCAAATCTAATAAAGGACTTGATATATAACATAAAGTACTGCAATATATATAAAGAACTTTGAGACAATGACCATTCAAATTAATAAACAGCAAAAGATGTGAAGAGATACTTCACCAAAGAGACAGAAATTAGCACTAATAAGCATATGAAAAGATGCTTCACCATCATTAAGCATTAGGGAAATGTTAATTAAGACCATAGTAAAGATACACCTATAGACTGCAACGGCTATAGTTTAAAAGACTGACAATACGGCTATAGTTTAAAAGACTCACAATACCAAATGTCGTCAAGGATATGTATAGAGGGACCGGCACTCCCATAAATTGCTGGAGGATATGCAAAACGGTAAGCACTTTGGAAAGGTTTCGGAGTGTCTTTCGCCACAGTCATGTATTTATCATACGACATGGCAATTCCATTTTTAGGTATTTACTCACAAGAAAACATTTATCCACTCAAAGACTTGCTCATTGTCATAGTATCTCTATTCATTGTAGCCCCAAACTGGAAAAGAACTGAAGTGCCTGTTAATCGGCTAATGGACAACTAATTGTTGTATACCCATATATCGGAATACCATCCAACAATCACTACTGACTGACCAACTACTGATGAAACACAACAGGATTAATCTCAAAAGCATTATTTATGCTAAGTGGAGAAAAAGGCAGACACAAAGACTGCACAATAGTTTGACTCCATTTGTAAGGAATTCTCGAAAAGGCAAACCATACTGACAGAAAGCACATCACTGGTTGCCAGGCACCGCGACGTGGGCGGAGGGAGTGACCGCGCAGTTCTTTCAGTTTCATCGCGATCGTGTGGCGGAGCCTGAGACAGAATGCTTAACAAGCTGACTTTCCTTACCATAGTTTCTGGAAATTATGCAAGTCTGCCCGTGTTCAGTGCTCCTCCTAGTGGAACTGCAGTGTTTCTTACAAAGCCACTTAGTACAGGAGTTCAGGTGGCCAAAGCTCGCCCGGGGACACCTCCTCAGCCTTGCCCACTCATCTCGTGACCTGCCAGCGCCCTGTTTACTGTGGCTGCCTTCCAACCCATTTCTGACGCTTTCGAGTTTCCCTTTCCTTTTCCAATTCTCTTCCGCCCCCTTACAAGAGCGTCGGTTTCGTTTCCTACTGAACTGCCGGCTCCGCCCCCCAAACAGCACGTGGCTAGTCCGGCATCTGAGCTGGGGCGGAGCAGAGGAGGCTACAGTTCCTCGACGCCGCGGCGAGGTCCGCTAGCTGTGGCTGCGCACCGCGACGCAGGGAACCGATTTCTTGGGAGCTCCATTTCCAACGAGGTCTGGAGAGCCGAGGCGCGGCTGTGGAGCCCGGGAAAGGGGCGATGGAGCGGAGGCCACGAAGGGGGGCGCGGGGCGGCGCGCGCTCGGCTCCCGGGCCGGCCCCGGCGCTTCGAACCACAGCGGCCGGGCGCTCCGCGGAACCGCAGGGCACGCAGCTCTGGCTCTTCCCCAGCGCCGCCGGCCTCCGCGGGGCGCTGCACCAGAGGACCGAGGCGACGCGCCAGATGTGCTGTACGCGCGGGCGCCTGGTGGTGTTGGAGCGCGGCGGGGCCGGCGTCGAGGTCCACCAACTGCCGGCGGGGAGCGACGGCACCAGGAAGCCGAGTGAGTGGGGCGGGAAATGCCCGGTCGGCCGTCCTACCTCTGGCTGGGGTTGTGAGGGTGGGCGGCCGGGGGACCCTGGTGTAGCGCCTGCGGGGCGGGGGCGGCACGGACGCTTCTCTCCGGAGCGCCCCGATTGTAGGTGTGCCGTCCTCTAAACGGGAAGGAGAGCTTAGAAACCTCTACGCCGCAGCGGTCCGCGGTGGCCGCAGAAATGCTCCGGGCCCGGTGGCTTTTGCGTTTGGTGCGTTCGATTCCCTGTGCTCTCCCTTCTCCACGTCCCTAGTTGGCGCTGAGTTTGCGGGAGGGCGGGGGGCAGGGGAGGAGGGTATCGAGAACTGGGTCGCGCCCTCCACACGTTGGCCGCGCGGACCGAGCGCGCTTGCCGGCAGCATCTTCTCAGCTAGTCCGCTTTTAGCACTGGTTTCTGTTCAGTTTGGTTGTCACTTCTTTTTAGAGCGCACCGGCTCTGATTTTGTGTGCCTTTGGAGAATACAGTTCTCTTGTTCCCAACGATAATATCTTATATATGCAAGCAATTTAAAGAGTGCTTTCAGTTGCATTTATCCGAGGTGGTAATCTCTATAGATTAGGTGTCAGGAACTGTGGTTTAGATTTTTTAGGTGGAGGAAAGCAAATGGCCACATAGAAACTTTTGCCCATCTGAATAGTGAAGAAAATGGTATTTTACCAGTCGTTTTGCTTTTACCTTGAGTGAAGTCAAGCATCTTTTTTTTCTATTGGCCATTTGCATTCTTTTTGAATTGCCTTTTCATACCTTTGACTAGCTTTTAAAAATTTGAGTTCTTAATTTTTTTCTTATTTATTTGAAAGAGTTATTTGAATATTAAGAATAGCCCTTTGTTCGTTTTATACGTTGCGATGTTTTTCCCAACTTTTGTTGGTGTTATTTTACGGTCTCCTTCTACAGTCTTCTCTTAAGAAGGGTTATGGATTTTGTGTTACAACGCTATCCACAGTCTCAAGTTTTTTTGTTTTTGTTTTTTCTTAATGTACTCATCCTTATAGGAATTTTAAGCTTTTATTTTTAAAGTTAAAATTTTTGATGCACTTGAAAATTATTTTGATTTAAGGTAATAGGGGAATCTAGATTTATTTGTTTCTCCAAATAGCTAGTCTGATGTCCCAGTACCTTTTTTGAGTAACCTTTTTTTCAACTGATTTGAAGTGCTGATCTCTAAAAAACGTTAGTCTGTTTAACCATTTCTCCTTTATTACCAAACTATTTTGCTGCTCATATCATTTGTAATATGAAGTGGTTTGTGCGTTGAGATTCTTACATGAGTAAATTCTATTTGATTAGAACCGAAAAGTAAAACAAGTTCCCACATCTAATTTTTGTAAACAAATGAAATAAGAGTAAATGGTAACTGTGGATAATTTTAAATCTCTTAACTTTTAGAAAGAGTTAAATACTCAATAATGCCAATAAAAATTCTTTTAACAGTATCCTTCCTTAAAAATAATACCCCAAGAACTTGGCTTTTATATTGAGCAGTTAGGAGGGTTTTATTATTGTTATTTCTTTGTATTTGGAAAGAGTATATCTCAAAATACACCACGTATTTTCTCCTAAACAGTTATGTCTTCCAGATACTGTTATATTTTCTTATAGACTTTTTCATTTCTGTCACTTTAAATTTAATTTTTCTGTCTCAATTTATTAAACAGGAATCTAAAAGCAAATATTTAATTGGTTATATTAAGTCTATATTCAATTTAAAACAAAGTATGAATCCGTGCTTTCCCAAATTGAAAAAATCCATCATCAAAACAGTAGTCTTTGCTAATTTGTCTGCTTTTCTTTCTTGAATTTTTCTTTAAAGAGAAGTTCATGTTAAGTCTAAGGTTGTCCAGTTGAAATGTTTTTCCAGGTGTTTTAAGTGTGTTATCATGAAATCAGTAATAATAGTGAGTTAATAACCAGACTGATGATAGTTCCTGGTTGCATTTGCTCTGCAGAGTGCATTAAGTTAGGAAAAAAAACGAAGATACATTCCGTGGACCAAGGAGCAGAGCACATGCTGATTCTATCCTCAGATGGAAAACCATTTGAGTACAACTATAGCATAGAACATGCAAGGTAGGGAACTTTTTTCTTTTATTAAGAAATATTAAGAATATTTTTCTTTTATTAAAAGGCAATCATAATTTTTGTAGGAAAATGTTACTTTATATGAACCTTGTCCCCTGCTTTTCATAGTGGCTCTTAGTAAGCAATTCTGAAATGACCAGTGAATTCCATCAGTAAATTACTATACCAGGTTGTGTCCCATAGGCAAAATGTCTTGCTTTGGCATTTGAAAGACATGATTGTTAGTCTGCCTCACCCCAAATCGGACTTTCACATTCATTAGATTATTTAACCCTCATAATAATCCTATAAATTAGATTACCAGAAATAAAAGTTTTCAACCTAGGAGAAAAATGGCATTATCAAGGAATGATTTGTGAGAGTTTTTCCTAGTAGATTGTGTGAATTAGAACTTATTTTTATCTTGTATTATTCCTGTATCATACAATTAACTGTTTGCAAAAGAGGCTTAAAATCATTTGAATGTAATAATACAATTCATGTTATTTTACTTTTTAAACCACCACTTAAAACATATAGTATTTTTTATAATTTTTGATGTACTGAATGTGAAGCAGTAAATTTAAATATTTCCTTGACTTTCATCCCAATTAAATACAATTAGTAATTTTAACATTGATATTGTGACTTTTATTACAGTGATTGACACAAAATATATTTTCTTTCATCAGGTTTCAGTGCATTTTACAAGAAAAAAGTATAATTCAGATCACATGTGGGGATTATCATTCTCTTGCACTCTCAAAAGGTACTTTTCTAGAATATTGGTTTTTAGAGGAAATAAATGCATATATATGTAGAACTAGTAGAATGTGTATGCGTCACCTTGCAACAGACAGAAATATGGTTTTGAATTTGATATAATTCAGGGCACTTACTCTTTTTTTTTTTTAAGTAAACTTCAGGCCCAACTTGGGGCTTGAACTCACAACCCTGAGATAGAGTCCATAAAGAGTCACATGCTCTACTGACTGAGCTAGCCACATTCCCCAAGGCACTTGTTCTTAAAGGAAATACAAAATAAGAGAATTTTTGGACATATAAAATCTTCAGGTTTCCATAATTATTATTCCTACATTTTATTCTGTCAAATGACAAAACAAAAACAGTTTAGTAAAGAATTTGATACCCTTTGTTCAAGGACAAGCGATCGATGGATTGGGAGTATAGTGCATCACAAGCAGTGGAGCACTGTTTTGGAGGGATTTTGTGCAAGAGTGAGTTTTATAGAGTGTTAGAAGCAGTACACTACTGCTTGTGTAGAAATACGGCATGATTGGTTGGGGAAGGTTGCATATTTAACCCTCCTTAGAAAGATCAGGGAACAAGGAAATAAGCATATAGCCCAGAGCTGGTTTGGTGTTTGGGGATTGGCTGACTGGATATGTGGCGGTTCTGGTCAAGCAGAGCATCTAAAGGAACATATAAGTTCGGTTTGCTGACATGGCACCTTAGGCAGGAATGGCCCCATCTTGACCCTAGAGATTTTTCCAACAATTTTGTGTTTTTATTTTTTAAATATGAAACAGTGAAAATATTCTGAATAATCAAAATCATCATGGACTCAGGACCAGGCATGGGCCACCATTTTCAAGAACGTTCTTCCCTCCTTCTAGTGCTCTTTTAGCTCCTGTGGCAGGAGCTTAGAATCCCTTGGATCTGCTCTTGTGGCCAGTTTGAAAACCTCTGATGTTTTCACATTACCATTTGAATTCAGGGATTCTCCCCAGCCCTTATTATTTTTTGTTTCTTATCAGAAATAAGGAATGGAAGGCAGTAATAGTGGGAAATGGAAGCATTGAATATAGATTATTTCCTAAAGAAACTTGACCATGGAGGAATAATTATGACAGGAAGGTAATAGATGGGAATTCAGGGCCAAGGAAAAAAAATTTAATAATTTTTTAAATATTTTTTATTTGCTTTGGAGAGAGAGAGCGAACACAAGGAGTAAGGGGGAGAGAGGGAGGGAGAATCCAAAGCAGGCTCCAGACTCTGAGCTGTCAGCACAGAGCCTGACGCAGGGCCTAACTCGTGAACCTGGAGATCATGACCTGAGCCAAAGTCAGATGCTTAACCTACTGAGCCACCCAGGCACCCCTTAAATAATTTTTTTAAAATTTTTTAATGTTTATTTATTATTGGGAGACAGAGAGACAGAGCGTGAGCAGGGGAGAGAGAGGGAGACACAGAATCTGAAGCAGGTTCCAGGCTCTGAGCTGTCAGCACAGAGCCCGATGCGGGGCTTGAACTCACAAACCGTGAGATCATGACCTGAGCCGAAGTCGGACGCTTAACCGACTGAGCCACCCAGGCGCCCCAACTTTAAATAATTTATAAAATGTTTACTTACTTTGAGAGAGAAAGAATTATGGGGGGGGAATCCCAAGTAGGCTCCATGCTGTCAGCGCAGAGCTGGATGCAAGGTTCAATCCTCCAAACTGAGTGAGATGATGATTTAAGCCAAAATCAAGAGTCAGATGCTTAACTGACTGAGCCACCCAGGCGCCCTGGATTTTTAATATATAGGACAGAGTAGATAAACTGATGGGAAACCTGAATTCAAGGGAAGTAAATCCAGAATTTGACCTGTATTGAAATTTGAGAATATGAACTGTGCATTGGAAAAAATTGGCCTGGTTGTTTGACTTCATCCATTCAAGAACACATATTTCATTTTGAATATCTACTGTGTTCAAGTTAAAAAAGATGAAACAGCCAACACTGTGTCTTCAGGAACCCCAGAGTCTATTGATACGGGGCAAAAGAGATTTTCAGGGCTTATTACTGGTTAATCATAATCTAGGAAGACTGAAAGTTGGAGAAGCAAGAAAGGGAACTGATCAAGTCATCATTATATTTCTGGTGACTGATAGGCAGATGATAGTTACATTAAAAAAAAAATTTTTTTAACGTTTATTTGTTTTCGAGAAACAGAGCAGGGGAGGGGCAGAGAGAGAGAGGGAGACACAGAATCTGAAGCAGGTTCCAGGCTCTGAGCTGTCAGCACAGAACCCGAGCAGAGCTCGAACTCTAACTCACCGACCTCGAGATCATGGCCTGAGCTGAAGTCGAATGCTTAACTGCCTAAGCCACCCAGGAGCCCCTTTGATGGTTACATTTGAAGGAGAAGCTCTGTCTCCCACCAGAGTCTATCTGTACAGTATCTTAGCTCAGTAAGCATTGATTAATTAATGCTCAGGTAGCATTAATTTTTTGATACGTTTTTTTCAGACTCTGATGTTGTCAACTCCATTAGATAACATCTAAGAACGTTTCTTGAAAAATGTGCTCTGGATATTCAGTTAATGGAAGAAGAAGCAGACTCTTTCAAGATACTGTGCTGTAATTTCAGATGTGTAAATTATTTAGGATTTTCAGGCACATGAACAGAGTGGGTGGGCCAGAGAGAAAACATTAATTTTAGGTTTTATTTTCCCAGATGTAGAATGTTTCTGGTTTTCATGTGCCTATATTATGAGTTTTTGAAAATAAGTATTTCTTGAATTTGATTGTAATATATTCAGGTGTCTTCATTCTACCTGTCTCTGTCCATTTGGGCTGCTATAACAAAAATACCAAAAATTGGCTGGCTTAAATGAAGAAATTTACTTCCCCCAGCCTGGAGCCTGGAAGTCCAATTTAAGGTGCCAGCAGATTCAGTGTCTGTTGAGGGGCAAGAGAAGTCTCTGGAATTCCTCTCTCTCTTTTTTTAAAGATTTTATTTTCAAGTAATTGCTATACCCAGTGTGGGACTCAAATTCACAACCCTGAAGATCAAGGGTTGTATGCTCCACTGACTGAGCCAGCTATTCGCCCCTGGAATCTCTCTTCTAAAAGGGTATTAATCCCATTCTTGAAGGCTCCATCCTCATGATCTCACCTAATCTTAACCACCTCGCAAAGGTCTACCTCCCAATACCGTCACATTGAGAGTTGTTAGGATTTCAACATGTGAAATTTGGGGGCAGGGGCACAACCATCGAAGAAGCCCACAGTCTAGTGATGTCAGGCAAAGGGTGTGTTCAGAGTTTATTATTGGTAAATCACAATCTAGGAAGATGAGGTTTGGGGAAACAAGGACATAACCACTAACTACCCTTTGACGTGGGAGGTAAGGAAGTAGGACTGTTACTGCTAAAGAGAAGATTCTTGTAGTTTTCTGTCTCAGACATGTGGGATCTAGGAAGTTGAATGTAAGAGACTGGTAGTATGGATAACATATATAATACCCTTGCTTAATGTCTCCTTCACTTTAAACTTAATAAGGCAACATTTTGTTTATGTCAAGGTGGTGAGCTTTTTGCGTGGGGACAGAACTTACATGGCCAGCTTGGAATTGGAAGTCAGTTTGCCTCAATTGCCATACCACAGATTGTGGAGAACCTGTCAGGAATTCCCTTGGTTCAGATTTCTGCGGGAAAAGCCCACAGCATGGCCTTATCCATGTCTGGAAACATCTACTCCTGGGGAAGAAATGATTTTGGACAACTAGGCCTGGGCCACACTGACGGTATTGAAACATTTTCAAATTCATATTATCAGTAAATATATTTGTTAAGTAAGAGATGAAGTTAACACAGTCCTCCCTGTCAAAAATGGTTCAGATCTTCACTTTCATTGGTGCTGTTCTTCCCAGTTAGGTTTGGCTTCAGGGCAGAGTCAGTCTAAGAGATATGCATAGTGTGGAAGTTGTTGCTGCAGTTGAGGCATGTGTCAGGGTTGTGTGGGCTGAGGGAAAGAGCATTGGACTGTGTTCAGAATATCCAGGCTCTACTTCTCACTTCGCAGTTAATGAATAGCAGGACCTTGCTAAGTCCCTTAACTTTTTTGTAGGTGTTATTTTCTTTCTCTGTAAAGTGACACATTTGGATGAAATGACCTCTGATGTGCCTATGCACCTAAATGCCTGTTAATATAATTATATCCATGTTAGGACAAAAGGATACTAAAGATTTACCTAAACTCACATATTCTAATCTTATTCCGTAAGGTATTATATCTGTATACACAGATACGGAAAAAACATAATTCTCATCCTTGAACTACTTCCACAAAGCAGATGTCAAACTGATGATCCAAAATACTCTTGTTGGGGTTTTCAGGTGTGTCAAACTGCTGTGTTACTAGCCGTGGTAATACACATCATATCCCCTGGGTTACTGACCACACACTGCATCTTTCCCAACATGGTCCAATGTTAATTACTCAGGAGAAACCATAAGTCAATGTTAGAAAACTATTCAAAGGATGGAAAGGGATAAAGAGCAGTTAAACTGTTTTTACTCAATCTCAAAGTGCCATGATAAGGAAATCGTAAAAGAAAGAAGAGGTGGTGTGAGGCAAGGACACTAGTAGAGAATTTAAAAGGAAGAAAGAACCTTTATGTTCATTGAAAGGGTACTTTTAGATTTGAATTGGAAATCCCAGATATGCTACAATTAAAGTTAATCAAGTTAGGTTCAAAGGAGAAGAGTGGGCTCTGGGAAGTGGCTTGACACTTTCACAGGTGAGTTCTCCCATGCGTGGCCCTTTGACCACTGCCTCACCCCCATTTTTAGGCCTAAATAATATACCAGCATAGAGGCCGTTCTTCTTAGAAGGTGCTGGGAATTGTTACTGCCAGCTGAGAGACAGTCCAGGTATTACTGGCAACATGGAACTCCAGTGTCCAAGTCAGCATTTTCTTTTGATCACTTCAACTGTTCTTTTCCCTGCATAGGTAAAGATTTTCCTTCCCTTATTGAAGCACTGGACAATCAGAAATGTGAATTTCTTGCTTGTGGTGGCTCTCATACTGCCCTGCTCACAAAGGTGTGTGTATCCTTATTTCTTCCACGGAAGAGCCTTGTAGTGGGGGAAGCACTAGAACACCTAGGTGGGGGTACTTAGTGTTTCCCTGGGAAGAGGGGTCACTTTCCACATACAGGATTGTCCTCCTGATAATTTGGGAGCTTTGCTTTAACAGTCCTTCTATGAATTATTCACGGATGCAAAAGCATCTGTGAATATTACTTCTGTGTTGTATTTCTCTAGAATCTGATAAGAAGTTTCCTTTCCTTAGGATGGGCTGGTATTTACTTTTGGTGCTGGAAAACATGGGCAACTTGGTCACAATTCAACACAAAACGAGTTAAGACCCCGTTTGGTGACTGAGCTTGCTGGGAATAGAGTAACCCAGTTAGCATGTGGAAGGTAAGTTGTAAAATGTCTGCGAAATTTGATAAAATCAATATGATAAATTTAGGTAGGTAGTTTGATAAAATTTCCATCAGTTTTTTTGATTGAAATAAAAGTATTAAACATTTTCAGGGCACCTGGGTGGCTCAGTCGGTTAAGTATCTGACTTCAGCTCAGATCATGATCTCATGGTTCGTGGGTCCAAGCCCCGTGTCAGGCTCTGTGCTGACAGCTCAGAGCCTAGAGCCTGCTTCAGATTCTGTGTCTCCCTCTCTCTCTGCCCTCCCCAACTTGTTTCTCTCTCCGTCTCTTAAAAATAAATGTTAAAATAAAAAATTAAAAAAACATTTTCAAATGGGTAAAGATGCTTAATTTACATTATTAGATAAAAATAATCTTTTAGTATGTGTATTTATTTTCGTTGATTTTTGTAAGATTATTTATTTATTTTGAGAGAGACTGCATACAGCAGAGGGGCAGAGAGAGAGAGAATCCCAAGCAGGTTCCATGCCGCCAGCGCAGAGTCTGACTTGGGGCTCGAACCCACGAACCATGAGATCATGACCTTAGCCAAAATCAAGAGTTGGATGCATAACGGACTGAACCACATAGGTGCCCCAATTTTTTTTTTTAATGAGAACATGTATTCACTTTTTGTTGCCCCTTTAGTGCAATATCATTGTAACTGTTCAAATGTACTTTCACCTAAAAAAAAAAAATAAGTCATTTTATTTGGGGGAAAAATAAATGTGAATCACAAAGGATTGTTCATTGTTCTTTTAACTCCTCGGGGACCAACAATATCCTGAGTTACTATAATTCTTTGAGAGTGGTCACTGAGGATAGGACAAAGTCAGTTGGTTTGAGTAGAATATTCTAACAAGTTTGATTTTCACAGCTTTTTTTTTTTTCTTTTTGAACAAAAGTAGAAAAACTTGCTCAGGCTCTTTTGTTTACTTAATTATTTCTTGATTTGGGGTTGTGGTAAAGTTATATATTTTCATCCAGATGCACTTACTCTTCTTTGGGGCAATTTTTTCTCATTAAACATAAGCAAATTCAGGTTCTATCTGAATGTTGGGTTCATTTGTTTGTTTACCAAAACCTTTTCTGTAAAAAACTGGTGTATGTATTTTCAATCTATATACCTAATTCTTTTATGATCCTGGAGTAAAATTACATAAATGGATATTAAAGTAGACTAGATTATTGGGATGATATGATTCTCTGCATTCAATCTGTCTGCGTTAACCAAAGGAACATTATCACCACTCTGGATTTTTCATAACACACATTTAAGTAGCATGTGTTACAAGAGGAGTTGTCACGTTAGAGATACCTTAATAAAAACCAGAGCAGTTCTACTAACACAGAATTCACTGGAAACACTCTCAGAACTGAATGTTGTTAAACTCATTTATATTTATTATAAGAAGTGGATACAAATTAGAACCAAAGGAAGTGATGTATAGGACAGAGTCTAGGGGGAGTTCAAATGAGCTTCCTCTGTCCACTTCCCTTGGAGCCATAGACGGAATGATATTACCTCCTCCCAGCCCGATACATGACAAGGTGTAGAGTTTTGCTGACCAGGGAAGTTCACCCAAGTCCAGAGTTGTTATTGGGGTTTCATTGCTTAGTCATGGTTGATTGAATCATTACTTACAGGGTTGAACTCAACTTCCAGCCTCTCCTTCCAAGCAGGTTAGGCTTCCATGCAGTCAGAGGGGTCCTCTAAGAGCCACCTGCTGGGTAAACTCTTAGGTGTGATCTCAGGATCCTGCCATGAATAACAAAGATACTTCTATTACCTGGGAAATTCTTATGGCTTAGAGATTTCCTCCCAGGAACTGAGGACAAAGGCCAAATTCTTTACTTACACATTCTAGAGTGGAAAAGACCATGGAGCAGATTAGTATCATTGTGGTAAAGATCTTTGGGAAATAGGGAGCTCAGAAAGGATCACCTAATTCCATCTTCTAGGATGGGGAGAGGAGGGAGTCAAGAGATGGCTTCTCTCAAGCCAAGGCATGAAAAAGGAGTAGAAAGCAAGGGGTGCTTCTTGTTCCTGACAAAGGGAACATCATTTGCCAAAGCACAGCAATCATGGCCTTGGAATCGTTCGGGATTCCAAAATCATTTTAGCCACACATCGATGCTATCTTAGTTTCCAGATGGCTAATTTCATCTGATGAGAGTTGATTAACTAGTTTCACTCACTGGGTAGCCTAATTTCAGCAGTTTACTGTGTTGCTGTGTAATCTCTTCATTGTAGGTGACTGATAATTGACTATATGTATTTTTTATTTAATAGGCAGCACACACTTGCCTATGTTTCTGATTTGGGGAAGGTCTTTTCTTTTGGTTCTGGAAAAGAAGGACAACTGGGAAACGGTGGAACACATAATCAGCTGATACCACTTCCCATGAAACTGCCATCAAATGAAGAACTCACATTTGGTAAATTTTGTTAGGAGCACAGAATTTGACACTTTATAAATACCTTTGTCGAGAAATTGATTTTTCTAAGTATGTAATGTAGCAAGGAAAGAAATGTATAGCTATGAAGGGAGCTTCTCTAAACATTGGTTTCATGTTTTTACTTGTAAACAGGTTAAAATATTCAGTATAATTAAGTCAAAATAACCATTAGTCTTCAGATTAAGTCTTATCCCTTCAGATTAAGATTAATGTGAATGTAAAATGATAGAACATGAAATAGGTTATATGGATTCAGAGATCTCTGCAGCCTCCGATTCTCATTTGCAGCAGACCTATTAATTTCACAGTGATTGGTTTTCTTACCTGGTAACACTGACTCTCAATCCCGTCAAGCCCTGAGAATGATGAGCAGCTGATTTATGCCAGGCACTCTGACTGCTTATCCCTTACTTGTGTTATGTCACCCATCCAACAGTTCTGGGAGATTTGTGCTCTCAGTCTCATTTTACTGGAGGTACAGAGACTTGGAGGGCAAAGGGTTAGCCAGTTCTCAAGGCCTGTCAGCGGTTTGGCCAGATTTGAATGGTGGCTTAAGCCACAGAGCTCTGAAACCTTCTACCATAGAAGTGCCTCAAGAATGCTTATTTGCTTCTGAAACCTTAGTGGTGACCTAAAGTACCAGTATGCTCATAAGTTCTTTGGGAAAATGAACAGTAGGGTTATTCCCTTAAGCAGTTCATGTATTTGATTTTTACAACCATTTAGACTTTTGAAGTACTTATTTACATTCTTTAATAGTTCTTGGTTATATCTGGAGTTGTAGAATATGGTTTTTAGTAATGAGAGCTAAATTAAAACAGGACTCAGTTAACCAAATAGTGGTTTGACTGTATTTTATACCTAAGCATTTTCATTAAATATGGATGTCAAAGCTGATGGTCACCTGTCAACCTTGCAGGTCACCTTTGTTTGCCAGCTAGACTTTACTCTGAAGAAAATGTATATTACTGCTTCATGGATGGGAAATGTGTTGAGTCTTTGTCTATCAAAAAGATAAAAGAACTAAGTTTAAGAAGAATCTGAAATGATTTAAATAGAGTGTGCATGTTTGTGCCAATGACTTTCTGCACTCTTACTTTCTGTACTTACTTTCTGTGTCTCCCTTTTAGAAAGCCATGCCTCAGAAAAGGAGTTAATAATGATTGCTGGAGGGAATCAAAGCATTTTGCTCTGGATGGGAAAAAAGGTAAAAGTGGATCTCTAGATGTTCTATAACTTGGTTTTTAAAGCAAAACAAAGGGTTTTACCAAGTGTGGTGAATTCCAAAATCATCTAGTTCCTAGTCTGACTTTTGGAAAATAAACATTATTGATCCTTTACTGTCTAAACTACATAAGTATTGACTCCCAGAAATCAGCAGATTTGTCTCTGGTAAATGTCAAATCAGATTTCCTTAGATCTTTCCTTTGCCCTGCCAATGGCATTTGGTCAGTATCCTAGCAAGCTAACAGGTTGACATTCTGAAATTTTTTTTTATTATTATGTTTATTTATTTTGAGGGGGGGGGGTGGGAAGGGCAGAGAGAGAGGGAGACACAGAATCCGAAGCAAGGCTCCAGGCTCTGAGCTGTCCACACAGAGCCCCATGCGGGGCTCGAACCCATGAGTGTGAGATCATGACCTGAGTTGAAGTCGGACGCTCAACCGACTGAGCCACCCAGGTGCCCCCCCCCCTTTTTTTTATCATTACTATGTTTATTTTGAGAGAGAGAGAGGGAGAGTGAGATGGAGTGCAACAGGTTGACATTCTAAAATGTATTCCCAGCCAGTACTGAAAAAGACCAGAGGTTCATAAGCCTGTGAATAGTGAGCTCATAACCTCCGCACCCTATGTTGCTGAGGCAATCCGAGTTCCTCCTTTCTACACACAGTCCTTTCAGCCTCCCCTTGAGGCTGTGTGATGCTCATTTTAATCCAGTTATACCTTACAAAGTGCTACGTGTTGGAGCACTCAGAAGTTTACTTCAGAGTTAAGCCCCTTGGACAAGATGTTGGCAGCCAGCCAAATGATGTTACGTCTTGGTTAGAATCTCACTTTATGATTTCCTGGAGCTATGTTAATCCATATTTAAAAATCAGTATTACCCTGTATCCTTAGAATGTGCCTAAAAGGTGGATACCTGTTTCTGTTGTGTCTAAATTGCTGTGTTTTACTTGTTTGTTTACAGAATTCCTATGTTAATCTGAGGAGGAAAATTCCTACATTGAACGAAGGAACTGTAAAGAGATGGATTGCTGATGTGGGGACTAAACAGTGGCAGAATACAAAAAAGTACATATCATGTGTCTTTCTGTTCATTTAGTTCTCTAAAGTCGTGTTTCCCCCTGACTGGTTCTAAACAATACAGAGATGTGAGGTTTTATGGTCTTCAGAGAAACAGGACCGATACATAGGGTGTGTGTGTGTGTGTGTGTGTGTGTGTGTGTGTGTGTGTGTAGAGACAGACTTATTTATTTTTTAAATGTTTCTTTTATTTATTTTGAGAGAGAGAAAGTGTGTGAGTAGTGGAGGGGCAGAGAGAGAGAATCCCAAGCAGACTCTGCAGAGCTCACGGGCTCAATCCCATGAACCTGTGATACCATGACCTGAGCCGAAATCAAGAGTCAGATGCTTAACTGAGTCACCGAGACACCCAATGAGACAGAGACTTATTTTTAAGGAGTTGGCTTATGTGATTGTAGGAACTGAAAGTGCAAAATAATAATGCAGGCCAGCAGGCTGGAGACCCAGAGAAGGGTTAATATTGCAGCTTGAGTCCTAAGGCATTCTGGAAGCAGAATTCTCTATGTCTGGGAACCTTTTTCTCTTAAGGCCTTCAATGAATGGGTGAGGCACACCCTCAGTATGGAGGGTGATCTGCTTTACTCAAAGTCTATTGATTTAAATGTTAATCTCCTCTCAAAAATACCTTCGCAGGGTGCCTGGGTGGCTCAGTTGGTTAAGAGTCTGACTTCAGCGTAGGTCATGATCTCTCTGTTCACGAGTTCGAGGCCTGTGTTGGGCTCTGTGCTGGCAGCTCAGAGCCTGGAGCCTGTTGCAGATTCTGTGTCTCCCTCTCTCTCCCTGCCCCTCCCCTGCTCATGCTCTATCTCTCTCAAAAATAAAAAATAAACATTTTTTAAAAATGTAGAAAATACCTTCACAGCAACATCTAGATTGGTGTTTGACCAGATATTTGGGTTCCGTGGCCTAGCCAGGTTGACACATAAAATTGGACATCACAACTAACCTGTAAGCTCCATGGGGGCAGCTTTCTTTATTGCAAGTCTTTGTACCTTTGATATGTTTGCATATATTGTGACTCTTCTGAGCAGGAAATACAGTTTGTCTGTATAATTTCTCAACCCTGTTTGACTTTAGAACCACTTGTTGGTGGACTTCTATTCACAGCTGAACAGTGTGGGCAGTCTTGATCAAAACAGTGCAGCTCCTTCCATCTGTAAAGATTATACTTACTTTTATAAACCTTTCCTTTTAGAGATATTTTTACGTTTAGGTAATGGTTTCCTAATTCTGAAAAGTAGTTGTATGAAATAGTTTCATCATAATGGGCATAGATGACCAAGAACGCTGCTGGTGACTCTGCTTACTGTGGTAAGCACCGAGCAATGTATGGAATTGCCAAGTCACTGTGTTATACACCTGAAACTGATACATTATATGTCAACTATACTTCAATAATTACACAACAAAAAACTTGTGCTGTTGCTTCCAAGATGCAACTTGGGTGTTTCCCCCTACCCCCATCCTTCCATTTAATATCTGGTAATTTTTTTTTCTACTTAAGTGGAACAAAAATAAATAGGGCTTGGAAAGCTGAGTGGGATGGGAATATTTTATTTATTCAAGGAAATACCCTAGGTCAATCCATTTCATCTTTCCCTACGGCTTCAGTGAGTACGTTATCTTTTTATTACTCATCTTTGCCACTGAAATTTTAAGATGGGAAGAATGGAAGAGACTTGTAGATGCCCAAGGCAAAGCGTACGCAAACAAATCCAAGACAGAGAAGTTTCAAGGACTGTTATGAGATGTTTTATTTATCATATCTCATGCTTAAGGAGGCATACACTATAATTTGTTTTAACCACCATCTTATTTCTAATACAGGGAAATCAGAGAGATATTTTCTTCTCCTGCTTGTCTGACTGGAAGTTTTTCAAGGGAAAGGTAATATTATATATATATATATATATGTTTAAGATTCTGTTAAAAATAGTGTGTCCAGCATCATGACTGTAGTTAATACCATATTGTATACTTGAAAGTTGCTGAGAGAGTAGATCTTAAAAGTTCTTATAAGAAAAAAAAAATCTTAACTATAAGTGCTGTTGGATGTTAACTAGACTCAACGTGGTAATTATTTCACAATATATACATAGATCGATGTGTTATGTTGTATGCACCTGGAACTAATATGTTATATGTCAGTTTTGTTTCAATAAAAAAAAATGAAAGATTATAAAGAAAATGGCTTGAGGGTAAAATAATTAGTTTGGTGTTTTTATCTCTTTTTAAAAATTACTTTTTTTTTAAATTTTTTTTTTTCAACGTTTATTTATTTTTGGGACAGAGAGAGACAGAGCATGAACGGGGGAGGGGCAGAGAGAGAGGGAGACACAGAATCAGAAACAGGCTCCAGGCTCTGAGCCATCAGCCCAGAGCCCGACGCGGGGCTCGAACTCACAGACCGCGAGATCGTGACCTGGCTGAAGTCAGACGCTTAACCGACTGCGCCACCCAGGCGCCCCTACTTTTTTTTTTTAAAGTAGGCTTCATACCCAGCACGGAGCCCAGTGCACTGAACTCACAACCCTGAGATCAAGACCTGAGCTGAGATGAAGAGTTGGATGTTTAACTGATTGAGCCACCCGGACACCCCTAAAAATTACTTTTTTTAACAAAAGCATATATATGAACACTGTAGAAAATGTCAAAAATAAAGACCTGTGACTGAAACAAATGAAAATTGGGGTGCCTGGCTGATTCAGTCAATAGAGCATGTGACTTTTGATCTCAGGTTGTGAGTTCAAGCCTCAAGTTTGGTGTAGAGATTATTTAAAAATAAATCTTTTTAAAAAAAAGAAAAAATGAAAATCACCCATAATCCACTTAAAAGGAACAGCATTTGTTTATATATCTTTTTTCTGTGCAAATTTATTCTTTTACTAAAAATGTGATTATGTTGTTTATATATTACTTTTTTTGCTGTTGAGAGAAATCGCAAGCAAGGGAGGGGCAGAGAGCCAGGGAGACAGAATCTCAAACAGGCTCCGTGCTGTCAACACATAGCCTGATGTGGGGCTCGAACTCAAATTGTGGGATCATGACCTAAGCCGAGACCAAGAGTCAGACACTTAACCAACTGAGCCACCTAGGTGCTCCTGTATATTGTGGGTAATAAGCTTAGGAATCCCCTGGGCTTACACCAATGGGTTAACAAGGCATAAAGAAGTACAAAGCCATAGGATGCTCACATCTGAGTTTGGGTAAACAAGATTAGAACCCCAGGATAGAGCAGGGGGTGCAAAGGCACCCAGAATAGAGAGGGGTGCAAAGGTCCCCAATACAAATGTATATGAGGTAAGCAAAATTAGGCATTCAGGGCAACAGTGCCCCCCAATTTAGTGCTATAGCAGAAAGCTGCTTTCATAGGAGGAAAGGACCAAGTTAAGTAAACAGGTAAATAGGGCTATAGACCACTGCACTGTGGGTGACGCTGCCCAGAGTGGAGCTGATTAGCGCAAAAAAAAAAAGGGTGCCTTGTTAACCCTGAGGTTATTTGCCCTATTTGTCTTATCCCCTAGGCTAGCTAAGATAAACAGACATGGCGCCTTCTGTCTGCCGTTAACATCTGCTCATCTGCCTGGCGCCAGGATTTTGTTTTATATTGACCCAAACCCCAAACACCATATATCTTCAAAACTCCCTTTGCCTCATGCCCATGAGTTAATGTTCACAGATTCATTGTCTCTTTGTGCATGTCCATCACATTTGTAAGCCTTCTGATCTTAATAAATACAGGGCAAGGACCCTTATTTGGGGCTCTTGTCTTTTCCCAGACATTAGTCATCTCTTGCTTTAATCCTGCATCCCGCTCTCTTGGTGGCCAAGAAAGAACTTCAGACTTAGAGTCTATGACAGTATATTACTTTATATTTAATATATTTGTCCATTTTCTATTTATTAATAAGTTCATGTTATTCAATATTTTTCTTAAACATGATTGTGATGGTATTCCATGGGAAGGACATAACCTTAATTTATTTAGCCATTACCTTACTGCAAGATCTTAAGTTTTCTTTGAATGTTTGAATATTATGAAAGAATGACTTTGCACATCTTTCCCTAAATATTTATATAATATTTATCTGAAAAATGTTATTGATTTTCAGACAGCAAATACATGTATTATTTTATAAAGAATGTGTCTATGTCCAAGACACTGAGCATATTTAGTTAATAAATGTAATTCACAAGTTAAGATACTTAAACATTTCATTAGTAATTTTCTGTTGCAACATTAAGAATTTACTGCTCTGAAGTAAATTTTTTTAAACCCAACTTTCAGTTCATGTAACTGGGAGAAATGGTCAATTTTTTCAGAAATGGGAAAAACCTTTAACTTTTTTTTAAGTAAATATTTAAGGTAAGACAATATCTGAGTTAAACTTGGATAGTATACATACATATATATATAGTTAATTCGGTCTTGATATTTTTTGGCGTTTTAGAAATAATCATAAGTTGTCAACTGCATTTTCAATTGTATTTGTATTTAGCCGAATTACATTTATTGTAAAGCTGAGGGAAGTACTGATGTTATTGAAATGAAAAAAGGTTCAGAAGAAACTTTTCATCTGAATTAATAACCTGATAAAATATTTTATTTTGAAGAGTGCTGCTTCACTTACTTATCCATTGATTTTTCCTTCTACAGAAGAGCTGCAGAAACGATGCCTGTTCACTTGGACGTAAATAAAGCAAGAAATGCTTTTAAGGAGTTAACTCAGAAGGACTGGATTGCTAACACGGTAGTATTCCTTAGATTGTTATTTAGGAAAAGAAACTACACTAAATCATTTTTTATAAGAACTCAAAATTTCAGAAAAAAATACCTTGTTTTGAGAGTCTCTGAGAGCCTGTAGCATAGTAAGATGAGATGAAACTCACATGGTATTCAGGAGTTGGCCCCCTGGGGGCACAATGTTCGCTATCATAGTCACACAGATTACAAATAGTCTGAATGGTTCATCTGTATACACACACACACACACACACACACGTATGCACAGATGCACATCCTCTCTAGAGGGAGTTTTGTCACCTCCTGGCTGTAAGGAAGATGATTAAAGGATGTGTTGAGATTGGTACACTACCATACAAACAGTGTGTTCTTCGCAATGGTCTTAAACGTAAGTATAGAAATGAGAACACTTGTTTTTGGTGTGAACATCCCCCTTACCAGGGACTGCCTGGATTCTTTTTCTCTGTGTTTTTCTATAGGTTCTAGAATGTTGTTACCCTTTTAGGGATTGTCGCTTCTTTGTTTCAGTATTAAGTCTTTAGGTTTTCCACTTGCAGATGCTCCAAACATGTTTCCTTTATTAATTTAGCTTTTCTTAAGCAGCCTTTATTAATTTATTTCTCTGTTCCCTTATACTGGTTGATCTAGGGGTAGTACTGTCTATGTTCGCTTGGTCTGTTTCTTTTTGGGTCTCACTCTGGTTCCTTCTCTCGCCCTCTCTTTCACTTCTCTCTCCCTAGGCCCCTCTGTCTTCCCCCTTCCATCCCCCTGCTCCTCCTCTCTTTCCTCCTCTCCCTTTCTTCCCTATCTCTCCTCTCCTCTTTCTTTTTCCCTCTCTCCCATTCCCTTCTATTTCTCTCTCTCTTCCTTTCCCCCTCCCTGTCTTCCCCTCTCCCTCTCCCTCTCCCTCTTATTTGCTCTTGGCCTCTGTTTTTGTACCTTTGATTCTTTTTCCCTTTCAGTCTCCCTGACATCTCTCCCTCCTTCCTCTCTGCTGCCTTGCATTCTCTCTTACTCTGCCATAACCAGCATTCTGTATCTGAGCCTCAGGGTCTCTTTACACACGCTTCTTTCTCTCAAGGGAAGATAAAAGTTTAATTGTGTTAACTTTGGCAGAACCACAGCCCTATTGGGGGTCTGAGGAAAATGGATCCCTAATTATGCACCTTTATCAGGACTCTGCAGCATTTAGTGGAAAGAGCACCATTTCTGCATCTGTGGAGAGATGTGTTTGGGCCAGTTCCTCACTAAAGCTAATTATACCTTTGATTGTGCCAGAACAATATTGTATGATATGCTGTCAACATAATCATAGAGCAGTCTTCCATTATTTCAGACCAGATAGTTGGATCATAAGACCTATAATGTTTCTTTCTATTTTGAGATTTCTGTGACATGGATACACAGATTTTTGCAATTCATTTATTAATTCAGGAAATACTTGAATAGTTGCTATGTGTAGGGCACTGTGGTGAGGACTCCTGATGAAAATGAAAGATCCATACTGCCTGTCTTTAAAATGGTTAGTGGGGGGCGCCTGGGTGGCGCAGTCGGTTAAGCGTCCGACTTCAGCCAGGTCACGATCTCGCGGTCCGTGAGTTCGAGCCCCGCGTCAGGCTCTGGGCTGATGGCTCAGAGCCTGGAGCCTGTTTCTGATTCTGTGTCTCCCTCTCTCTCTGCCCCTCCCCCGTTCATGCTCTGTCTCTCTCTGTCCCAAAAATAAATAAACGTTGGAAAAAAAAAATAAATAAAATAAAATGGTTAGTGGGACCCACGACACGAACATGCAGATGTTAGTGGGAAGGCTGGGTGTGTTTTCCACTCCACTGTCTTCCCTGATGTCTCACTTAGAACCTAGTAGATGTATACTAAATATTTTTAGATGAATGAATTCAGTCATCACTAGGGCCATGGATGTTCACCTCTACTTAGACTACTCAAACAAGGTCCCCAGAGTAAGTACAAATTTACCAGGTGCCTACCTCAGGAATAGCATTCCTGGCAGTCAGGGAAGTGTACCCTGAGGCCCAGTGTGTGAAACAATACAACTGACCCGAGAATATCACAGTAGTTCTGCAGGGTTGGGAGAAGGTTGTGAGGCTTGAGGATATGACAGATGATGAGCAAAGAGGTAAGAGGGGTGTGTGTTACCAAGATTGTTTATAAAATAGGTATGTGCCCTCTAAGTACTGAACCATGTAGTAGGAGTCTGGCTTAATGAGTTTTTTGTTTGCTTTGTTTTTTGTTTTTTGGGGTTTTTTGGTAATGTTTATTTTTGAGAGAGAGAGCATGAGCAGGGTGGGGCAGAGAGAGGGAGACACAGAATCTGAAGCAGGCTCCAGGTTCTGAACACTGTGGTCAGCAAAGAGCCCGAAGCAGGGCTCGAACTCACAAACCATGATGAGATCCTGATCTGAGCCGAGGTTGGATGCTCAACTGATGAGCCACCCAGGCACCCCTGGCATAGTGTTTTGGTATAAAAATAGATAATTATAAGAATTTATACATTTAGAGATACCATTTAGCTAATATCATAATTGAATGATTAAGAGTTTGGGCTTTGGAGTCAGAAAGATCCAGAAGAGATTCCCACTTAGCTCTGTGACCTTGAGCAAATAACAGATTTCTTGCCTGTAAAATAGGGTCAATAATATCATGTATGTTCTAGAAAAAAATAAGGATTAAGTGACGTAATTAACATATGTAAGTCACTCAGCATAACATCTGACAAATAAGTACTCCATAAATACTAGCATAGCTTTTGAGTGGGTTTTGAAACAAATTATTTCTTTTATCTGATACACATCACATAAACATTCAGAATTGCATTTGAATTTTTGCTGAACACTTGTGTTCTGAATTGGGGAAGTGGTAAGGATGTCAGAAGAGCTGGAAACTAGAGTTTGTAGTGGAGGGAGTTCGTGATGAGACAGTCATATGAGAAGATAGTTGGAAACCATGTTGGTTTTTGTTGTTTGGATTATTGCTTTTTGTTTAGGGTTTCTATTTTTGTTTTTCTTTGGTGTTCTTAAACATTCTTTTTCTTAAAAAAATGAGGGGGCAGAATGTAGTATTTATTATTGGGAGGGCTGCCTGTTCTGAATTCCTTGTTTATCTAGTATTCCTTGTTGATCTAGTGTAATTCTTACACACGTGATTTCTTCTTGACCTCCTTCATGTTTCATAGCAATAGAGTGGGGATAATGCTCATCACCTACCTTGGGTATCTGGGAGGCTAGGTGAGATGGGATGTAAATGTGGATTTTAGGACTGAATGATCACTCTAGTTGGAATGAAACTCCAGGTTCTAGATTTTCTTTTATTACAAGTTGCATCCTGCTGTGTTTTGAGTGTCTTTTTCCTAATCCTTTTTGACCGCAGATAACTACATGTCTCAAGGATAATCTGCTAAAAAATCTTCCGTTTCATTCTCCACACCAAGAAGCTTTAGAAATTTTCTTCCTTCTTCCTGAATGTCCCATGATGCATGATTATAACAACTGGGAGAGCCTGGTGATTCCGTTTGCAGAGGCTGTTTGTGCCATGAGTAACCAGTCTTTAGGGGTTCTGGGTAAGACTGAAGATTTCACGTTTGAAAATACTTTCACCATCCTTTCCATGGAAACACATGCCTGCTAAAGTTATAGCCAAGCTTAGATACTTGTAAATATGTTCATGGTTTTTAGTTCATACTGTTAGCATATTGTAAAGATGCTGTAGTAATTATTATAGTCATTCAAAATAGATTGTTTTGTACCTTTTAAGAGTTTTGGTAATGGTACATGTGTGGTTTGGGCATGAGGTCCTTTGTCCCCAACTTTTCATTATGAAAAATTTCATACATACAAGTTGAAAGAATAGTGCAGTGAATACTCATATATTCTCTACTTCGGAGTCAACGACAGTTAATTTATTGCCATGTATGTTTCTCTCTTTATATGAAGAATACATTTTATTTTTGCTGAGGTACTTGAAAGTAAGTTGGAGACATCATGACATTTTACCTATAATATTTCAGCATGCATCTCCTGAGAACATGAGATCCTACCTTACCCCATCATTATCACACCTAATAAAATTAACCATAATTCCTTAATATCTAGGTCATATTCAAATTTCTGCACCTGTCCCAAAAGCATTTTACAGCCTTTGTTTTGAGTCTTAAGTCACTTGTCCTATTGAACACCCCACATCTAGATTTGTCTGATTATTTCTACCTTTTTCTGTATCTCCAGTACACTGGCTGTTAGATCTAGGGTCTTGGTTAGATTTAATGAGGTTTTTGAAACAAACAGTGCATTCAGCCCAAGGAAGTTCATTCTTATGTTTTATTAAACATAGGTAAGTAGTGATAACAAGCTAGTTTTAAGTTTCTTGGATTTTTTTTACAATGCTGAGAGGTATGTGTGTGTTTCCTTAAAATAAGCTTCTTGGGCTAACAACGGGCTTGAACTCCTGCCCCTGTGATTGAGTCACATACTCTACCAATTGAGCCATCCGGGCGCTCCTAGAGATGTTTTTTTGGTTGTTGTTTTTTTTTTTTTTTTTAATTTTTTAAAAATGTTTTTGAGACAGAGAGCAAGTGGGGAGGGGCAGAGAGAGAGAGGGAGAGAGAGAATCCCAAGCATGCCCTGACACGGGGCACAATGTCATGGTTGGGGAATCGAGCCTCGCATTGGGCTTTGCACTAGCGGCATAGAGCCTGCTTTGGATTATCTGTCTCCCTCTGTCTCTGCCCCTCCTCCATGTGTGATCTCTCTCAAAAATAAACATTAAAAAAAAAAAAGATGTAAAAACTCATACTGGATGTGAGAAAAGAGTTGTGTAATTGTGAATAATTCTTAAATCTGGTTTTAAGACAGCATGCTATTATATCTGGGCAAAAAAAAAAAAAATGACTAATCTTGTTGGTTTTTTTCCCCAGGAATTAATTAGATCATGGTTTTGTTACATTCGAGGGATTGTTTTTTCTAGGTTGTTAAATTCTTAAAATTTCATTGCACTTGTAGTTACTGAAAAGTATTACAAATGAGTTTTTGTAACTGATACATACAACAGTGTTCCATCAGTTTGGGAAACTGTTGACCACTTTTTTACCTGTAAGAATCCATGAGAAATTACATGCTAAAAAGTACTTACCTTTGTGTCCCTCAGAGGAGTACTGGGCATCTCTGCAGGAACCTGCTTTCAGCAGGCTGGTCCAGATGTTTAAAGGAGCCATCACTGCTCAACTGCATTACTGGACTGAAAGCTCTGAGGACAACTGTCATGTTAAGGCTCTCCTAGAAATGCTGAGAAAGCTGTACAGGGTAAGGATTCTCTTAGACATTGACAGATTTTTATTTTGCAGTAAAAATTCCGTTGGTTTCAGCTGGCCTGAATCTTAAGCAGACTCCTGAAACATGGCATTTATATTACTGTTTAAAGTTTTGTTTTCTGTGAGTTAAGTCCTGCATATACAGGAGTGTATACACTTACCTATGTGCAATTTGAAGTAATAAAACAGATGTTAGTGTAACTGCTGCCCATGTTAAAAAAGAAAACATTTTCAGTACTTTAGAAATGTCTGTGTGTCTTACACCTCCACACCTGGAGATTTGTACCTCCAAAATCCTGGATTTTGGGTTAATCATTCCCTTTATGGTTTTAGTACCGTATATGTCTTGAGAGACTATGTTGTTTAATTTTGCTATTTTTGAAATGTATCTGAGTGAAATGTACACTTACTACATAACATTTTGCTTTGTACATTTATCCCAATTAGTATTTATGGATGCATTTCATTTTCACTCCTACATTGTGGTCCATATCGCGAATCTTAGCATAATTATCCATTCCAGAATTAAGGGAGGTATGTAATGGTCACAGTTTTGGGGGGAGGGGTGCTTCTTCTATGAGAAAAGATGCTGCTGTATATATTTTCATACACATACCTTGACATTCATGGGTCAAAGTTTGGTTTGTACACTCCATACCTAGTTTTGGCATTGATAGGTTGTAGGGTATGTATGTGTTCTTTATTGATAGTGACAAACTGTCTTCCAAAATGGTTGGACTAATTTAAATCCTTTCCAAGTCACGATGAGAGTACCTGTTGCTCCAAGTCTGGTTTTAAAATTTAGAAAATATTTTCAGTATTAAATGATATCAAATTATGATTTTAACTCAATTTCCCTGGTTCTAATGCATTAGAGCATGTTGTCATGTTTATAATTGCAATATTTGTTTCTTGTGTCAAAGGTCTGTGTGACTTTCATTCAGTTTAAATGTATTTGACTTTTTTTAAATTGCTTATAGGGGTTCTTTTTATGTTGTAAATCAGTCCTTTGTCAATTGTATGTGTTGCAAATGTCATATCCCAGTTTGTAGCTTGGCTTTTCACTTTGTGGTGTTTTCTTTTTTTTTATCAACCCCCATTCTTAATCTTTTTTTAAATGTTTGTTTATTTTGAGAGAGAGAGCATGTGCATGTGGAGGGGCAGTGGGGAGAAAGAGAGGGAGAGAGTCCCAGGCAGGCTACGCACTGTCAGCACAGAGCCCAATGTGGGGCTCACTCTCATGAAAAGTGAGATCATGACCTGAGCCGAAATCAAGAGTCAGACACTTAACCAACTGAGCCACCCAGACACCCCAACCACGTTCTTAATTTTAATACAGATAAATTTGATAATCTAGTCTTTTATAGTTTTTACTCTTTGTGTCTTATTCTAAGCTTTTTTTTTCTTCCAAGTTTTTAAATTATTACCATAAATCAGGAGGTTTTTGTGGAAAGGACCAGAGAGTAGTAAGTATTTTAGACTTTGTTAGGCATATCTGTTATAGCTACAACTATTACACTCTGCGGTAACATCATGAAAGCAGCCATAGGCAATACAAAAATGAATGCGTGGGTGACCTCTGGGTGGCTCAGTAGTTTGAGCATCCAACTTCGGATCAGTTCATGATCTCAGTTTGTGAGTTGAGCCCCGTGTCAGGCTCTGTGCTGACAGCTCAGTCTTGAGCCTGCTTCGAATTCTGTGTCTCTGTCTCTCTCTGCCCCTCCCCTGCTTACTCTTTGTCTCTTTCTCTCTCTCAAAAATAAATAAACGTCAAAAAAATTATTTAAAAAAATTTAAAAAGAGTGGGTGAGGCTGTGTTCCAATAAGATTTTGGCCTGAAAGCTGCTCTAGATAGTCTTGTAACAGAAGTGACAGTTGGAGAGGTTAAACAGAGTCCCATATAACTATGTCTAATATTTAAAAGGTTAGAAACCTGGCCAAAAAACTGGAATAAATATACTCTGAAATAAAATATTCTCTACCCACCCACCTTGATAAATAAACCTTCCTAATGACTGGGGAGGATTTAAATTTAGAAATCTTGGACTCCTTATGGAGTTTTTCACTGAAAGGTGGAGAGGTTCAAGGCAGATGCCTCCATATGTCCTCTTCTTTTCCTCCCTTGGTTTTGTCCCACACTAGAGGTATCATGTACCCACATGTGGCCATATGTCCACAACCCATACGTCTGCATTCCGTCCCTGCCTCCATGACAGCTGCACCTTAGCCACCTTTGGAGCACCAGAACCTAGGACTGTGCTCACCTGTAATACAGTCTACTCTCCAGAAATCACGCAGGGGAAGAGGCCTGTGCATGTAGTCAGGGCCCCTTGCTCTGCAGACTTCTTATCTTAGTTTTACTTTTTTGAGAAAAGGCTTGGCTGGAGGAAGGCCAGGGCAAGGACCTATAAGTCATGGATCCAGAGCAGAAAGCCACTCATATCCAGGTCTAAAGGGAGTATTGATTTTGGCTTTGCCTTTCAGAATTTGGTGTTTGATCCAATTGGAAATTTATGTTAAACTTACATTTTATTATTTTCCATATGAAAATAATTACCAAGCATCCCTTACTGAAATCCTGTCCTTTCCCTGCTGATAGGCAATGCAAACAAACAAACAAACAGAACTCTTACTGGGAATTTGATTGGAGTTGCATTGAATCTACATTTCACTTTGGGGAGAATTGATCTCTTTACTATTATGAATTTTCATGGTGTCTGTTTCTTCCACTTATTAGATAGTCTTTAAAGTCTTTCAAAAAAATTGTGTTATTTTACTATGAAAGTCTGGGATATGTTTAGCTAAATCTGTTTCACTATATTTAGTTTTTTTTTTATTTTATAGATGGTGTCTTTTAAAAATTATATTATCTGTTGGTTTGTAGGGATGCATTAGTTTTTGAATATTTTTTTATAGCCAGCAAATTTGATAAATTTTCACATTCTTATCTAGTAATTTACCTGTAGGTTCTCTTGTATTTCCTGTGCATGCAATCATGTATTTGAGAAAAATACTTTTTTTTTCTTTCTAATTCACATACATTTTATTTCTTTCCTTTGCCATGTTGCATTGGCTAAGCCTTCGTGTACCTTGGTACAGTCCCTGTTGAATAGAAGTGTTGGTCATAATAGGTTCCTTATCTTGTGATTTTATTTATTTTTAAGTATTTTATTAAAACAATTTTTTTATATGTTTATTTATTTTGGAGAGAGAGAGAGAGACCACATGAGTGGGGGAGGAGGAGCAGAAAGAAAGGGGGACAGAGCATCCAAAGCAGGCTCTGTACTGACAGCAGAGAGCCCAATGTGGGGCTCAAAACCACGAACTGTGAGATCATGACCTGAGCCAAAGTTGGACACTTAATGACTGAGCCATCCGGGTGCCCCTAAGTATTTTAAGTTATCTCTGTATCCAGCGTGAGGCTTGAACCCCAAGATCAAGAGTCACATGCTCCACTGACTGAGCCAGCCAGGTGCCCCTTGTTTGTGATTTTAAAGGAAAAATTTGAATATCACTATTAAATAGAATGTTTAGGGTTTTTGAAAATAACCTATCAAGGATGTTCTTAAATTGTTACCATTTTAAATCCAAACAAATGTTGACTTCCTCCCTTCCTACTGAAATTCCAGTTTATATGTTAGACCATCTCACTCTGTCTTCCATGTCTCTTAACCTTTCTGTCCTATTTTCTGTCTCTGATTGCATCCCATTCTGGATGATTTCTTCAGCCATATCTTTCCATGAATTCTCTTTTCAGTAATTTTGCCTGCTAATAAAACTGCCCTTTGAATTTTTATTTCAAGTAATTAGTGTTTTTCACTTGCAGAAGTTTTTCACTTGCAGAATTGTTTTTTTGAAACTTTTTATTCTTGGTCATTATTTATGGTATCTTCATCTTGCCTTTATCTTCAGGCTTCCATTTTTCCTTAATTAAATCTCTAGAAGTTATACCTTTGGTATGTGAAGTCTTTACAGGCCAGCTTTGTCCTCTCTTGCTTCTGTTGAATCTTCCTTACTGCGCCTTCGTTATTGTGTGTTTTATGACTCTGTGTGTGCGTGTGTGTGCGTGTGTGTGTGTGTGTGTGTGTGTGTGTGTTCATGTTCATGTTCCTTGGAACATTATCTTTTGGAATTCTTTGAGAGCTGTTTCTCCAGGGAGAATTCGCTTCTGCCAGGAGACACCACTTTGGTTTGGTACTACTTTCTTCCTTTTTTTTCTTTTCTTTTGTTTTTTTTTTTTAAGTAATCTCTATACCCAGTGCAGGGCTTGAACCCACAACCTCAAGATCAAGAGTCGCACACTCCACTGACTGTGCCAGCCAGGCACCCCTTGACATGTTTTTTTAATGCATTTAGTTTCACCACTTAAATTTAAACTTTTGGTTTCTCTTGGAAACCGAAATTTAAACTTTTAAATTTAAACTTTCGGTTTCTCTTGGAAAACTAAAGCATTTAGGAAAAGGGGTCTGATACTGTTATTGTTTTTTTCAGGTGAGACATGAATTCTGCAATTTGGTAGTCTCCTCTATACCTTACTGTCTTACACTCAGCAGGCCTCATTTGTTAAGACACCATCAAGATCCTGTAGGTATTACATCTGTGATGCCTGGTTTAATCCAATCCCCGTTCAATAAATCAATACAGTTGAGCCCAAAGAAGTGAAAAGAGTTGCTCAAGTAACTTAAAAACAACTTAACCACTTGGCAGTTTGGTAATACTTTAAATTAAATTCTTGATTTGAAGCTCTTTAGATCTCTAGGTATGGTGTGAATGCAGTGTGTGAATTTTCAGGAAAGTCCTTTTGTGAGTGCAAATACTGTAGGTGATATTTTTTCCACAGCTTGGCACCGTTTTAACTAGCTGCAGTTCCCTTCATGGGCTTGAGTCAAGGTGTGGGGGGGGGGGGGTTGATGTAGGAATGGAGGAAAGAGCCTGTTCATTTCTAGTTTACCTTCACTGTGATGGTTTAGCCCTTTTGGATCCCAGATTTATGAGGTGGTGTTCTATTATTGGCTCTATAATTTGAACAGTCTGGGTTTTGTCTCCTCTCTCCAAAGCCCCAGCCATTGCAAACCGAAGTTCAGGTCACCAGTTCTGGCAAATGTTTTCAAGGCAAATGCCACCTTCACTTTGTTTTTGATGTGATTATTTCATATTTACTTACAGTATTAGTGTTGAATTAAAAATATTTGTTCACACTTTCTCCTGTATTTCTGGTTGTTTTCAGTGAATCAAGGTAGCTAATCTGTCATACTGCTAAACAAAAAGAATTCTGCCACACTGCTAAAAAGCAGTGCCTATCCTTGACTATCTTTAGAAGTTTTATACAAAAGAGAAAGATTAGTAAAAGAAAATAATTTGGGTTTTGCAAACTTGAGAAATTTACTGAAGAGCTCAGGGAAAATGTATTCTAATGAGCTTTTTTCACTTAAAAAAGAGAATCCTGGGGCATGTGGGTGGCTCAGTTGATTAAGTGTCCGGCTTCAGCTCAGGTCATGATCTCACAGCTTGTGGGTTTGAGCCCTGCATCAGGCTCTGTACTGACAGCTCAGAGTCTGGAGCCTGCTTCGGATTCTGTATCTCTGTCTCTCTCTGCCCCTTCCCTGCTCACGCTGTGTCTCTCTCTTTTTCAAAAGTAAACATTAAAAAATTTTTAAAAAAATGCTGAGAAATACTGAACACCAAAAGAAATCGTCAAGGGATCTTGCTTTATCCTTTTGACTCTGACAGTGACATCAGATTGTCACTACCTACCCCCCCCCCCCCCAACCTCAAAAGGGAGACTGCAAGAAACCACAAGGATAAAGCAGTCACTTTTTCCATAATTGGGCATGTTAAGGCTGTTGACTGTGGAAGGCTGAGATCAGCAGGATCCAGAGGACCGTATTCACGGTTGAAACAGCTTCACAATGCTTTCGGTGTTGGTACTGGGAGGCTTGGATCATTTGGGGTCTGGGCCAGGATCAGTAAGAATATTCCAGGTGAATGGTCTTAGCTTACACAGCTAAGAGGGGCTTTTAGAAGACCTGTTGAGAATTAGTCATTTAGGCTAGGACTGTGTCCAACCAGGTCACTCGACATGATGGTCACTCATGTCGAAAGCATCTAGTGTTATTATGAGTGACTGCACTGACTGATGGTTAGCACTATTCCGGGTTCCCATGTACATGTCAAAATAAATAACTCTGGTCATCTTAAGGGATGGAAGACTGCAAAATTCCCCTATGTGTTCAGGAGGGGAATGTTCCACATATGCCTTGCCAGAGGGGAACATCTGTAAATGGTATGCTGTTAAGCTGTGAAGAATATGGCCTAAAATTGGGCCTCAAGACTACTTTGGATTCATACTGCAGTGTATTTTTCTTTGGACCTAAAATTCTTTACAACATTTCTATGAATTAAAAGTAAGTAGGAGTTATCATATCATCAATTTCTGCTATTACAGGTATTCTTCATGTTCCTGAAAATGTGGGGCTTTGTCAGTGGAGGAATTGGATAGAACTTTATTCTGCTCATTGAAAGACTATGTAATTTATTTATTCTGCTAATCTAATTAATAGCCCTAAAGCAAAATTGTCTTCATTTATAAAACTTTCTCACGGGCCGTATTTTATTTAAGGTAAACCAGGCTAAATGTCAACTGCCCGAAAATATTTTCAAAATAAACGAACTTACACAATGGCTTGATTTTTATGGGGATGCATATAGAAGGTCTTCTTGGAGAGTGAACAACTTGGTAAGTATGGCATGTTTCTTTTTTGCTTTTATTTTTATTTTTTTAAAGATTTAATTTTTTTAAAAGTGATCTATACCTAGTGTGGGACTCGAACTCACAACCCTCAGATCGAGTCACAGGCTCCACTGACTGAGCCAGCCAGGTGCCAAAGTATGGCACGTTTAAAGGAGGAAAGTTGACCATCATTGAGTTAATATAGGTATTTGTGCTATAACATTGTGCATGAGTTTCCAAATATCCTTGTATTCTGCAGAATTGCTCAGTAGGAATAACGGGACTTCTAGGAAAAGCAAGACAGACCCCTCAAAACCAATGCAGTTTTGTAGAACCTTAATGGAAAAGTGGTTGCTACCTTAAATCATGTGGCGCAGCCACAGGCAGGCAGCTTGTGGAGAGTGCCAGAAGAGTATGAATTGCACAAGACAAAAGGGTGGGATTCTATCCACACTCCTAAGTAGAGGACTGGTGATGTGGAGCTCACATAGATGCAAGTGGGGCTCTGCCTGTAGGTACAGGGCAGCATGCCTCATCAGGAGCCAGCAGGACAGGGCTGCAGCCTTGTCGGTTGCTCCAGGTAGAAATACTCCTTTTTTATTTTCTTAAAATAAAGCTAATGAGCTGTTGCTGCCAGTTCAACAGCTGACCTGAGGTTTTCTCCTTCTGTCTGAAGGCTGTAATTGTGCTGCTAGCACAGACTGGCAGAAATCCTGTATGAGCTCCTCAGCTATCCACATTCTATTATTCCCCTGTTTACTAAATGCATCTGAACTAATTTGCATTTCAGAAGTGCAGATTGTAGCAGAACATATTCTTTGGGAAAACATCTGGAGTTTATAATTAATTGCTAAATTAAATGAGTGCTGATAATACTAGGTTTATATACCTTTCATTGATATATACAAAACATTTTCATAGAATTTTATATATTTAAGTACTGCTGACCAGCAATTTGGATTGCTTTGGCTGTAAGAACTGAGACCACAAACTACCAGGGGTTTAAGGATGTGAGCTAAGGTATAAGATTTCTCTGTCCTTTGATTTGTCAGAATTCTCGTCATTTCTATTTTTAGGACACTTCAGTAGACACTCCGTATCCTGTCATATTCAGTCATTTTCCGTTTATCTTTAATATTTTGTCGAAAATCAAACTACTATATGCAGATTCACTTTTAAAAATACAGGTATGTATGTCTTTGTCTTTGTCTTTATTAAATTAAATGATAAATGCCTTCATAAGTATACAGTATTTTAGGGGTTGATAAGGGAGCTACCCACTGGTAAGACCAATGGTTGTAACATTCATGGAGCTTAGACTAATAAAGATGGCAAGAAAGACGGTCATCATTTGGATTGGCTTGGCCTTGAGGCACATTAAGGCCTCAGTAGTGAAGGGTAGTGGATGGGCAGCTGACCTAATTTGTAGGGCTTTTACTTGAGGTTGGAGCCTCTCTACAGGTCTTCTGAATGGGACTTAGAGAGGCATAGCAGACTTGGGTTTGATTGGGATTAGCACCAGTATTTAAGGAGGCCCAGTCTAATAATAGTAATAGTAATAATAATAATAATAAAAACATAGCAGTGGGAATACAGGTGACAGGATTCTTGAAATGCAGACACACATAAATGGATGATACTCTGATGATACCATGATAAAGGTTTGTAAAAATATCCCCTTTTCAGTGAACTATCATCAGGTGAGTTGGTTCTGTTTGTCAGCATATCTGGAAAAGTGATTTTGAATTTAAAACTGGACAATTGAAAATGCCTAGGGAGGGGAGCCTGGGTGGTTCAGTCGGTTAAGTATCTGACTCTTGATATTAGCTCAGGTCATGATCTCACGGTTTGTGAGAAGGAACCCCTCATTGTGTTCTGTGCTGATAGCATGGAGTCTGCTTGGGATCCTCTCTCACCCTCTCTCTCTATCACTCCCCCACTTGTGTGCGCACTCTGTCTCAAAATAAATATTAAAATAAAAATTTTTAAATATTAAAAATATTTAAAAAAAGAAAACGCTTAGGGAAGTTTAAGTGCCCAAGAGCCTTAGTTCTTATCACTTTTATATATGCATCCGTGTATGTATATATATGAGTAATATTTAAATGTATGTCATAAAAGTAGATACTTCTACATAATGAAGTTAACCATTATAAAACAAAATAGGAAATTGATTTATGAGTATGACCATTAATGAACTATTTAACAGGAAAATGAAAGGAAAAAGATACAAGAACTTTTTTTTTCATTTTTTTCAACTCTTGTAGCTGTTCTCTCCTAATTTTTATTTATTTTTTTAAGAAAGAGCGAGAGTGTGAACAAGGGAGAGGGACAGAAGGAGAGAGAGAAAGAGAGAGAATATTAAGCAGACTCCATGCTCAGCACCAGTGTGGGGCTCCATCCCACGACCCTGGGATCAGGTTTGACCTGAGCCAAAATCAAGAGTTGAGCTCAACCGACTGAGCCACCTAGGGTGCCCCTCTCCTAATTTTAAACAGGCCTCCAGTAATAATTTTATGGAACTGATATTTGATTGTTGTTTCGTGAAGAGCCTTAGACTTTAATGATCTCAAATTGCCATTTGGTCAGATAGATAGTCTTTGTGTGTGTGTGTGTGTGTGTGTGTGTGTGTGTGTGTCCTGTCTCTCTTGCTGTCTCCTATATAACTTCTTAGATCATCTTTAAAATCTCTTGTTGGGTTTTCCTCTGAGATTAGGATGACTTCAGAGAGGTCTCTCATACCTGAACTTTTCCTGCAGCATGCTTGCTTGCTTTCTTTTTCTATTTTTTTTTTTTAAATCTTATTTTAGAGAGCACACAAGCATGGGAGAGGGACAGAGGGAGAGCGAGAGAACCCTGAACAGCCTCCATGCTGAGCACATAGCCTGACACGGGGCTCGATCCCACAACCCTGGGATCATGACCTGAGCCGACATTAGTTGGGCACTCAATCGACTGAGACACCCTGGTGCCCCACCTGCTTTCTTTCTAAGCTACTGAGATTCTTTTCCAAGTGAGAATGTTCTGTTCAGCATACTGCTTTAGTATCTGCTAATTCTTCTCTTAGCCTAATCATGGTAATTAGCTTTGGTAACCTGAAGTATTAATAATTGTGTTTGCAGGATAAAGTGGACCAATAGAGCCCACAGTTGGTCACTTCCCTGCTGACCCTGGTTGGCTCCACAAAGCTTTTCATTCCTTTGGTGTTTCTTCTGGTTACTGAGTGTGAATACTGAATGTATAGCTTCTCTCCAGTGGCATATGAAAACAAAGCTCTTTTCATAAATGTTTGTGATGTGCACTCATGATAAATTGAACCAGTTTATTCCCGTTTGTAAATTCCTACTTAGAGCAAATGGTGAAATGAAGTGAAACATTGGTTTTCCTAGGAGAAAAAATTTAGAGCTTGTATGCGGCTGGCCGGAGTTGTGGAACACGGAAGGTCCGAATTATCTTTGTTGCCTACATTCAATCTGACAGTCAGAAGGAATCACTTGATTGAGGATGTTTTGAGTCACCTAAATCAGTTTGAGAATGAAGATCTGAGGAGGGAGTTAATGGTAAAGTATAATTCTCAATATTTTTGCTGCAGAGAGAAGGAAGATCTAAAAAGATGTAACCGTGGTTCTTCCAGAGAAGAAATTACTTTATTTTTATTTTTATTTATTTTTATTTTTATTTTTATTTTTATTTAATAAACTCCTTTACAAAGGAGCTCCTAAAGGGCTTCCCTGACCAGGGGTCCTTGAATCTTCAGTCTCTCAGAGACGACAGCTGGAGTTAGAAGCTTATAGTTGGGAACTTGCTTTGTCAGACAAGACCAGGTTATTGAGCTTGTCCTGAACTTTGCCTTTGGACCACTTCTTCTTTTTGGCCTTGCCCCATATTTGTTCACTGGGTCTTTGTCTTTTTTTGGCTGGCTTTCCAGCATCTTTCTTCTTGTTATCTTTGGGCAGCTGTGAGGAAAAGGGGGAATGCAGCCAGGTCACAAGGCAGCCCCACGCTCCCCCTGTCACTGCACTTCCCACCCCACCCCCCCCCCCCCGCCTCGCCTGAGAGGAACTGCTTCTACATATTCTCCACATAGATCGTTAAAAAAAATCTAAGACTCATTATGCGAATTTTACCTGTGCCAGCCAGCCAGTCCACAGAATTATTTAAGTTCCACTTTTATATTTCATCCATTTTATTTATTTATTTTTTAAATATTTTTATTTATTTTTGAGACAGAGAGCATGAGCAGGGGAGGGGCAGAGAGAGAGGGAGACACAGAATCTGAAGCAGGCTCCAGGCTCCAAGCTGTCAGCACAGAGCCCAACACGGGGCTTGAACCCACAGACCGTGAGATCATGACCTGAGCTGAAGTCAGACGCTAAACCAACTGAGCCACCCAGGCGCCCCGTATTTCATACGTTTAAAAAACTTAGGTAACATTTGATGAGCAGCGACCACTTTCCAGACTGTGTGAGGCATTTTGTATGTTATCCTATTTAATCTTTCCGAGAATCTTAAGGAGAAAACAGAGGCTTTGTGACATTAAGGAGCTTGTCCACAGGAGGGAGCAGAGGATTTGATACCTGGCCTTACACAGATTTTAAATAACTCACTGAGGTTTTGAAACTTGGATCTGTAGAAAATGGAAGAGACATTCATCCAAACAAACCAGTAAAAGCTGTGGGTGAAGTGCCAGTGGAATATCCTGACAGAAATGTTAAGTAGGCCTTCAGATAGGAGTGTGTGTCAGTCAGGAGAGAAGATAGGATGAGAGTGGATTTGAAGGTTAAATGCCTGTAAGTGATATGTGAAGTTTTAAAGAGAAATCAAACATCCAGGGAAAGAGCAAAAAGAACAGAAATAGCACAGAAGCACAGGCATTTCTGGTGTTAAAGCAGCAGGAAAAAGAAGAGAGAAGTAAAAACCCAATTAATGCTTTTTAAGAGAAAGCAAGGGAGAAGAGGGTATGAAGAAAGAAGAGGTGATCAGTAGGTTAAAATGAGTTCATAAAATCAAGGAGAGGAGACGCGAGAACAAGTCCCTGGAATTGGGGGTTCACAGGTTCCAGGTCCTCTTGGAGAGAGCATTTAAGCAGAGAAATAGGTTTGGAAGCTGGTGTACACAATTCTCCAGAATATAGCAACCGTAGAAGCCAGGATTGTCTATATTGAAGACAAGGAATGTTGAGATTTTTCTTCTTCTTTTAAGAATAAGGGAGACCTTACCACATTTGTACACCAAAGTGAGGGATTCCAAGAAGGAAAGGCAGGAATGAGCGAGTAATCGGAGAAGTAAAGGAGGATTATGACAGAATCATCCTAGGGAGGAATTGGTGTCAACAGGTGCCTTCTCAGGGAGTAAACAACCAAGCCAATAAATATCTTATGTGTGCTCTGGTTTTTCAGTTTTTTGAAAATTTTTTTATTTCTTTGTTTTTTCATTATGCTCGAGATACTTTATTATATAATAATGATGCCCATTGAGGTGAGATTAGTAGCTAAAGAAGGCTGGCTCTGAGACTTGACAGACCCAGGATTAAATGGAGGCTGCACCTCTTAGCTGTGTGTCACGTTGGGGAAGTTATTTAAATTATTGAAGCTTTAACTCTCAACAATAGCCAAATTATGGAAAGAGCCTAAATGTCCATCAACTGATGAATGGATAAAGAAATTGTGGTTTATATACACAATGGAGTACTACGTGGCAATGAGAAAGAACGAAATATGGCCCTTTGTAGCAACGTGGATGGAACTGGAGAGTGTGATGCTAAGTGAAATAAGCCATACAGAGAAAGGCAGATACCATATGGTTTCACTCTTATGTGGATCCTGAGAAACTTAACAGAAACCCATGGGGGAGGGGAAGGAAAAAAAAAAAAAAAGAGGTTAGAGTGGGAGAGAGCCAAAGCATAAGAGACTGTTAAAAACTGAGAACAAACTGAGGGTTGATGGGGGGTGGGAGGGAGGGGAGGGTGGGTGATGGGTATTGAGGAGGGCACCTTTTGGGATGAGCACTGGGTGTTGTATGGAAATCAATTTGACAATAAATTTCATATATTGAAAAAAAAAAGTACCAAGAGGAAAAATAAATAAATAAATTCTTGAAGCTTTATCACCTCATAGAATTAGTGGGAAGATTAAATATGGTAATACCATGTTGTTCACCAAATAGTTGGGTCTACAGATCATGTTCACTGTAGCTTTTTTTTTTAAGTTTTATAAAGCAGTCTCTGTACCCAATAAGAGGCTTAAACTCAGGACCCCAACATCAAGAGTCACAATCTCTTCCAGCTGAACAGTCGGACACCCCTTACTGTAACTATTATTAAATGAGCTTTAATACATAGCAATACAGAGCCCTGGAAGTGATGTGTTACTTGTTCTGTTTCCTCAGGTTTCATTTAGTGGAGAAATTGGGCTTGACTCTGGAGGAGTCAAGGTAGAATTTTTCCACTGTCTGTTTGAGGAGATGACCCGTCCAGAATATGGGATGTTCACATATCCTGAGGAGGCTTCCTACATGTGGTTTCCTGTCAGGGTAAGTCTTCTCTTTGCTTATGGTTATCATGACAGCAAATGCATATCACATAGCATTGAAAATTAGGTTGTCTAGACTGTTTCATTTTAGGAGAGGAATTACTGGTACATAGAATTATGGAGATAATCTTCAATTTTAGTAAGGTGATGATTTTCTTTAAAATAGAGTCTCTTTTTCGCTGGGTTCCTATTTCTGACTACACAGGAAAATTTAAGCAGTATTTGTTATTAACCATTTATAGAATGTATAGATAAAAAAGAACCCTTCCTTTCTCAGGCATTCTTTTTTTTTTTTGTTCAGTTCTGTTTTTCCCAATGAATTTGAAGGCAATGGCTGTGAAAAGAAATTGAGAAAACTTCAGTTTGTATAATTCTATTTCTGTTCCTGTGGCAGAGATTGAAATTGACTTAATGACTGTACATAAACTCTAAATATTGTTACGGCAAGTTTTTTTATTTTAATTGGTGATTTGATTTTGTGAAAGGGTGAAAAGATGTACCTAATATAAAAATTTTGTTTTACTTGTAAAAATTATAACACATTAGGTTTTTTGTTTTTTGTTTTTTTCTCTTTGCAGCCTAAGTTTGAGAAGAAGAGATATTTCTTCTTTGGGGTTCTGTGTGGACTTTCTCTGTTCAATTTCAATGTTGCCAACATCCCTTTTCCACTGGCCCTGTTTAAGAAACTGTTGAACCAGGCGCCATCACTGGAAGACTTAAAAGAACTTAGCCCTGTTTTGGGAAAGTAAGTAAACATAGTTCTTTTTCTAGAACTCCATATAATATATATTCAGATATAGGCATACCTTTTACTATTTTGTTGTGCTTCACAGTTACTAGCAATTTTTTACAAATTGAAGGCTTGTGGCAACCCATGTCAAGGCATTTTTCCAACAGCATTTGCTGACTTTGTGTCTCTGTGTCACATTTTGGTAATGTTCGTAGTATTTCAAAATTTTCCATTATATTTGTTATGGTGATATGTGATCAGCAACTAAAACTTGATGAGAACTCAGAGGATAGTTACACTTTTATCAATAAAGTATTTTTAAATTAAGGTATGCACATTGTTTTTTTAGATATAATGCTGTTGAATACTTAATAGAATACAGTATATGTGCAAACATAACTTTTATATGCACTGAGAAAACAAATAATCCTTTTGACTTACTCTGTTGGGATAATTGCTTTATTATGGTGGTCTTGAACCAAACTACAGTATCTCCAAGGTGTTCCTGTAAATATTTAAACACACACACCCTAATAGTATTTTCATGTTCAACATTGTAGGTACTTTTTTTTTTTTTTTGAGACAGAGAGAGCAAGAGCAGGCAAGGGGCAGAGAGAAAGAGAGGGAGAGAGAACCCCAAGCAGGCTCCACACTGCACAGAGCCCAGTGTGGGCTCAATCCCAGGACATTCCACTAGCTGAGCCACCCAGGCACCCCCATTGTAGATACTTTAAATCAATTTTAATTTTGGAAAGAATTGTTGGATAATAATTGAACTTTCTAAAATGAAGACAAGTTGATTTTCCTCCTCTCCTCAGTGCTTGCATTAATCTTTGCACTTTACTTGTGTAGAAACAGTCACGGACAGAGCATAAGTTATACCATGGTGCGAAATCTGCAAGTGATGTTTATTTTAAATCTCATTTCATATCATCACCTTAAAATGAAAACTTATTTCTAAGTTAAAAAGCCAAGCTACCACCTCACAAAAAAATACTGGTAAGAGAAAGGGGTAATAGCCCCGCTGTATAAAGTGTTCCTATACATCCATAAGAAAAATTGGCAAAGTATACAAGAAGACAACCCACACAAAAAAAATTTAGAATGGCTTAATCTCCCCAGTCATCCTAGAATACAGATTGAAATCAGAGGCTGATTTGTGCTTTAGACTGACAGATTGAAATACTGATGCTGTATAGTGTTTGTGAGGATTTGGGAAAAGGTTTGTTCTAATTTCAGGTATTAATAGCGGACATGTAAATTGGTGGTTCCTTTTCAGAGAACAGTATGGTAGTACTTAATCTGAATCAAAAATGTGTTTGCCTCTTTGACTTAGCAGTTGTACTTCTAGGCATTTTACTTTCAGAAATAATACAACCATGCAAGGATTTTTCCATACAGATGTGTATTGTATTACATAGTCCATAATGCGTGGAATACCTGAATGTTTTTTCAGTAAAGAAATTCTGTATTTTTGACTTATTTATGCAATGGAATCCTATGTAGATTTTCAAAAGCATGAGAATAGTAGTATGGTCCTATTATTGTTAGTATCCCCGTTTCACAGATGAGGAAACTGAAACGGATAGGTTAGGTAACTTGTCCCAGACTCCATAATGACAAAACCATGAAATTGAACATAGTCTGTCTCCAGCATCCAACTTTAAAAAAAAATTTTTTTTTTTAATATTTGTTATTTATTTTTGAGAGACAGAGCACACGGTCACAAGCCAGGGAGGGGCACAGAGAGAGGGAGAGAAGAATCCCAAGCAGGCTCCATGCCATCAGAGCAGAGCCTGATGCAGGGCTCAGACTCATGAACTGTGAGATCATGACCTGAGCCAAAACGAAGAGTAGGACACTTAACCAATTGAGCCACTCAAGTGCTCCCGTCATCCAACTGTTAATCACTATACTAATTATACTATTGATAAGGAAAAAGTATCAAAAGTACAAGATTTGGAGAGGAGGAAATAAATGTATTATTTTTTCCTAGAACAATGAAAATGATGTAATAATACTAATGCCTAAGAAGACTTAATAAACTTAAAACACATCAACATTAGTACATGTAAAGATCATTATATCGGTATACATGTTTTTCACACTTTTAGGTCTAAAGACTTAAAAAGTATTGAAGACCCCAAAGAGCTTATCCATATGTTGGTTGTATTTGTCAGTATTTACAGTATTAGAAATTAAAGGTGATAAATGTTTTAAATAGAGGATACATAAACATTCATTCTATTAGCTATCACATAATATAGCCTCTGGAAAACTGCCTTCTATACTTAAGACAGAATGTGAAAAAAGTGAGTAATATTTTGGTATGATTATGAAAATAGTTTTGACCTCATAGGTCACTTGTGAAGTCCTTAGAGATTTCCAGAAGTTTCTGGTCTGGGTCACACATGGAAAGCCACTGATCTTGGTATTCAGTGAAACTCCAGTTTTAATCTCAGCAGGCTTTCCATGAAATTTCACAAACTGATTATAACATGTATATGGATGAGCAGAAGGCCAAGAACCGCTAGCAGAAAAAGGCGAATAGGGATAGGGAACTTGGCCTACCAGATATTAAGAATTTTTAGAAAGCTGTATTAGGACAGCACAGTAGGAGTGCAGGTCAGAAACTGACCCATGCACCTATGGAACTTGTTAGAGGTAGCATACCAGATTAATGGGAACAGGAGTATCGTCAGTTCAAGCATATGGGAAAAAATGAGAGCTGATAACCTTATGCCATGTACAAAAATCAACTTCGTGTGGATGAAGGACTTAAATATTAAATGCAAACATGTTGAAAATATGGACAGATCCCTTTCTCACCATTGCAGTTTTAATTAAGACATAAAAATAAAAAGTACTAACATTAAAGGAAAGATTAATAGGTGTAACTTCAATAAGATGAAAGAATTTATCTGTTCTTCATGAGATCCCTTAACAAAAGGGGAAAACGGCACCCTGCAAACTGGTATTTGTAACCCAGTTTGGGGGTGGTAGAAAAATGGGATAGGGGAGGTATCCCATATAAGTAGGTATAAGATATTAGCACTATTTTAGTTTTAGTTTTGGAGGCAGCTTCCTTGGTATTCATAAACAGTGTACTGTAGAGGAGACTTTCATCAGCACATCTTACCTACTACTGCTAGTCTCAGGGTTCATTGACAGTAATGTCTGAACTTTACATCCCTTATGCCTGCTACATTGGGTGCTTAGTAAATGTTAGTTGAATGAATAAATGAGTGAATGAGCAAATATGATGAGATATACAACTTTAAAAATATGTGTGAGGTACCATAGGACAAGAGAGGATGGAGACACAAAAAGACTGGCTGCTATCCATCCTAATATAACCTATATTCACACAGATGCCTTGAAACAGTTAAGGTGATCAAATTTGTCTGTCTTAAGCTTGATGATAATTGGGACAGTAGATGCAGAGAACATTCTGTGACCTTCTCATACCTCAGATTTCCTAAGTGATCCCTGATATTTAGAAAGAGGGTATTTATTCTGTAAGCGAAGTTCAAATTTTAAGTAAAGATAACGCTGATTTGAATGAGTTTGGGTATCAGTTACATACATGATCAGTTCTGGGGCACCTGGGTGGCTCAGTAGTTTGGGTGTCTGGCTCTTGATTTCAGCTGAAGTCATGATCTCATGGTGGATCCGATCCCCACATTGGGCTCTGTGCTGATGTTGGCGGAGCCTGCTTGAGATTTTCTGTCTCCCTCTTTCTCTGCCCCTTCCCTGCTCACATGTGCATGCTCTCTCTCTCTCAAAAATAAACAAACATTAAAAAAAATAAAAATAGACTTTCTCTTAAAAAAATACATTATCAATCCTCTAAATAGAAACCTACAATCACTGGGTAAAGGAAGTAAGGATGGAAGGAAGAGAACTTACAGAATTGCAAATACTCATAAACTTCACACTTGTAGTTGGTGTCTGGCTATCAGTACACAGAGAAATGGGCAGTGTTAATTAACTAACTCCTTGACCTCCCACCTTCCGAATAGTCATGCACTTGACATTTATTTTAGATGATCTATCTAGTGATTGATTATTGACTTTTAAATAACAAAATTATTTGTTCTTTAGGAGTTTGCAAACACTTCTGGATGATGAAGGTGATGACTTTGGAGAAGTATTTTATATATATTTTAATGTGAGTAAACTGTAAGAGTTGGCTTCATTTAATCTGATTACCCTTTTACATATTTATCTAGGCATGTCACTCTTTAACAAAATAACAGACTTCTGAATTAGTGCAGAAGGGTTTTTTTTCCTCATTTTTTATGTCCTGGGCATATCAGTTAGATTTTACTATGTAACAAACAACAGCTAAATTTGGTGGCTTAAAACAAACAATTCATTGAATTTCTGGAGTGAATTGACTGCTGAGCTGGATGGTTCACACTGGCCTTGGCTTGAATACCTAGTTGTTGGCTGGTTTGTGGGGTATGGGCTGGAACAGCTTTTCTGTTCTAGGGGTTTCTTATTCCCCAGTAGGCTGGTTGAGGTATCCTTACAGAATTGTCTCAGGATTACAAAGAGGTGCAAGCCTCAACATACAAGCTTCTTTTTAAGCTTTTACTTCTGTCAGATCCCATTGGCCACAGTACCTCACATGGCCACACCCAGCTTCAAGAGCTGAAGATAAAAACTTCTCTTGATCGAGGTGGGCAGGGAGTATTGCAAAGTCACACTGCAAAGAGGCTTGAATACCAGGCTGGGAAGAATTTGTGGCCATGTTTGCAAATCTACCATGTAGGTCTATACTACATAAAATGATTACTGAGATACGGCAATTTGCCAGTTTTTTTCAGTATGATAAGCTAAAATAGATGATTCTATAAAAATTTGTTTTTCATTCTTCATGATAAAGATAATTTTTCATGTGTTCATACCTTGCTAGTTTTTATGACTAAAATATATAGTTTTACAAGATATTAAGGAAAAGAGGTATGTTTCAAAGTCTTTTTATTGATAATAGATTGTTTAGGATTATTCTGGAGATATCTGAGTTTATTTGTGATTACAGGTGCACTGGGACAAAAATGATGTAGACTTAATTCCTAATGGAAGATGCATAATTGTTGACCAGACTAACAAGTAGGTACAGAGAAGTGAAATACTTGTTTTGTTTATATAATTTTCCATTCCAAATTTATCATTTTTTAATAAGGCAGAGAGTTGGTGTGTGTTGTGTGTATGTGTGTGTCTCCTGGAGTTTATATTCTGGTAAGGAAGGAAATGGCTTTCTCAGAGAGGCCTTCCCTTATCTTTTGTCTCTACTTTTTCTTTTCGTATCACCATTACCTACCTTTTGGGTTTATTTGTTTACTATCTGTATTTCCCCCACTACCATGAGCTCCATGAAGGTAGGCACTAGTCATGTTCATCCTTGTATATCTGGTACCTAGAGTGGTCTACAGTGGTGCCTGGTCTGGAGCAGTACTTAGTATCTGTTAATATTATTAGATATTACGGTGGTATCTTGAGTTCTCAACACCTTATAGGATGCTATTTTAAAGCCACAGTTTGGGATTATAGAATGTTCCATTGATAGTTGGTCAGAGAGGCAGAGGGATACCGCCAAGTGAGCATTATGGTGTAAGCCAACTAGTTTTCTTTAATCTTTTTTTTTACAGAGTACAAGTGGGAGAGGGGCAGAGAGAGAGAGAAAGGGATACACAGAAACGGAAGCAGGATCCAGGCTCTGAGCTGTCAGCACAGAGCCTGACGTGGGACTCAAACCCACGAACTATGTAATCATGATGGGAGCCAAAGTCGGATGCTTATCCATCTGAGCCACCCAGGCACCCCTAGTTTTCTTTAATCTTTTAATCTTTATCTTTAAAAGAGAACTTTGTATTAAAGTAGAACATACAGAAAAGTACGTAAGCATACAGATCAAGAAATAGAAGATTTCCAGTTCTATAATATATTTTATGAGTACTCTCAATTTATCCGTGGTATTATTGATAGACATAAGAAAGTTCTCTGCCTCTTAACTACTTTTTGCCTGATCCCTTTGCCTGTGTTAGCAAATAGCCAAAAGGAAAAAATGTGGGACTCACTTCAGAGGGCTTCCCTTCTGTCTTCATGAAGAGGCCTCTTGAGTCTTGACTCACATTTGGAAGCCTGGAGCTAGATGTGTTTTTGTGTATTATCTGGATTTTTCTAGTTCTTCTCACTGGGAGTAATTTGCTCTAAGCTACCCCATTGAAGCTAGAAGCAGAAATCCCCCTCTTTATTTGTATTTAACCACAAATACTAATAGTAGTTACTCACTAGCATAAATTCAGACAGCACAGAAGACCATAAAATAAAATAGGAAATTTCCCCCATCTTCTAAGCCCATTCCCCTAAAGCATTAGCAGGTTGGGTGTTATTCTTCCATACTTTTTCTGTTCTAATCTGTGTCATTTCTCTGAACTGTGTGACCTTGAGCAAATATGTACCTTCAGTGTGTCAGTATTTTTACTAAAATGTCCTAACAATCTGCCCTGAGAGTGTTTGAAGATTAAATTAGATAACATATGAAAAATAGCTATATGTACATGGTAAGCACTGTATTGTTAGGGTTTCTAGTTATTTTTATCCTTCCCACTTTCCCCGCCCCCTACCACTTTTGTTCAGGGTATTGCTGTAAGCTGAAATCATTTTTTTGTTTTATTAAAGGAGAGACTATGTTTCTAAGTGTGTCAATTACATCTTCAACATCTCTGTGAAGGCAGTTTATGAAGAATTCCAAAGAGGATTTTACAAAGTGTGTGAGAAGGATATCATTGAATTTTTCCATCCGGAAGAACTGAAGGATGTGATAGTTGGGAATACAGATTATGACTGGGAAACATTTGAAAAGGTAGATCATAAAGGCCTAGAAGTTTGAATTTGAATTTCTTTTTCCTATTTCCTGAGTACTCTTTTTTTGAACTTTTTTTTCTCTAGAATGCACATTATGAAGAAGGATACGACAATTCACATCCTACCATAGTGATGTTTTGGAAGGCTTTACACAAATTGACTTTGGAGGAAAAGAAAAAATTCCTCGGTAGGTATTACATCAGGAGTAGATCTATATCTCATGTCTTTTCTTTGGGCTAAGCAAACCTTGTTTGTCATAGGCACCATTTGCAACAAATCCTAGTATAAGAGCCATTCCTAGTCCAGTTGGATGTTCTCTAGGCCAGGCTGTCCTGACATCAAAAAAATAAATGTTAATATGGGACTTTTTCCCTGTGATTTCAACCCTGCCTATTGCTTTCAATGTTTCTTCAGTTCTCCATCCAAGTTAGATATTTCTTCTGCTTTCTGTACTTGTGACTCAGTTATTCAGGCTTTGTGGGATTAACCAAGTTTTACGATGTCATTGTCTCCAAGCCTTTTTACCTCACCTTCCACATTTTGATCTCAGTTTCATGCTTATTCGGTTGTTTTTCTACAACTTTGCTTAATGCCTTTTTCCCTCTAATTTTCTTACAAAATTTCCATACTTGTTTTTGAGAAACATTTATCTTTTTGTTCTTATTTTTGTAGATAACATGTATGTTGGAAGGCACTCAGACTTCTCCAGAAACCCAGCCTAACTTTCCAATCTTACCTCTTACAAGAAGTTTTTATTCCAGCCAAACAGTTCCATGGTCTCTACATTCTTAAGCTCCCTTTGTACTCTCCCTCCTCCAGGTTTTCTCTGAAGCTCCTTGCCCTGCCTTGAACCTTCACCCACCTCCTGGTTGCTGCTATAAGCCTTCCCCTCCTTAAAGGTCCATCTCAATTCCGAGCTCTCTGAAGTCTCCCCAGTCATCCCAGCCTGATTGTCTGTCCCTGCTCAAACCACACACAGCAATTTCCCTCAGGAAGCATTTTATTCCATGGCACCTTGTTTGGCTGTCTTCCACCCTTTTAGTTTTCTTTTGCTATTTGTCTTTTTCTGCATAAGAATATTATATTTCCAGCCAGATTATTGAGCTGCTTGAAGGCAGGGACAGTGTATCAGTTGCTGATGCAGAACTCTGCACATGGGCCCTTAGTAAATGTTTTTGAATAAATACATATATTTTTTCTCCCCATAAACCTTGGTCTCTGGAAAGCAGATCACTCAATATTATTCTTTTTTCTAGTGTTTCTTACAGGAACTGACAGAATTCAAGTAAAAGGTTTAAAGAACATGAAAATAACATTTTGCTGTCCTGAAAATATGAATGAAAAAGATCCTATAAGAGCACAGACATGTATTAGTGTCCTCTACCTTCCTAAATACTCTACGATGGAAAGAGTAGAAGAAGCGCTTCAAGTTGCTATCAACAACAGCAGAGGATTTGGCTGATCCTACCTCACCTTGTTTACCCCTTCAGGGAAATATTTTCAAAAATAAAATTAAGAACTCAAATTAACATAAAAGCCCTGTTGAGTATTCATTGTGTTTAGCCGCTCTTTTAGAATTATGGTTCTGCATGTGAGACATATTAATAATGATATAGGTGAGGCTGTTGCAGCAAGGTGACCCTAAAACACAGTGCATTAAAGAAGACAGAATTTTGTTTTTCTCTCCCGTCTTGGCTGAAGTGGTGCTTCTCCTACTCCCACTGTTCTAATAAAAGATACAAATGACTTTCTTGTTGAAAATGTCAACAAAATTGCCCATTTCTGTCCTAAATCTTCTATATTGCATTTGAAACCGTTGACTACTTTCTCCTCAAGACTGTCATGAACTGCTAGACTGTGACTTTCTTTTTCTTGGCTGCTTTTCATTCCTTCTACATGCATTTGTTACACTCCCCTGACCTCCAGTGCTCGTGCAAGCCCATGTCGTCACTGCACACACTCCCATACACTCCACAACTTTGGTTACGTCTTGTGTGTTGATGGTGCCCACATCTCTCTCTGACCTACAGGAACTGGTAGATTCCAGCACCACAGCCATTTTTCTGTCTGTGTCTCCCCGCATGTCCCTTGGCTCCTTAACTTCATGTTTAAGAAGAAAATGATCATTTTTCCTGTGTTGCACAGCTTAGAGTGGTACCTCCAGTATTGCCCGGCAGAAGCCTTCAGTCCTCCTCCTTCCTCTTCACAACACACATTCAATAACCAGTCAGGTCTTGACAATTTTAGTTCTTGTGTCTAGATCAACAGTGCCCCAAAAAACTTTCTGTGAGGCTGGGAAACCACACCCCCAATCTGTGCTATTTAATAAGGTAAATGTATGCCATAAAGTTTAGTCTTCAAAGAATTTTGAAGAGAGAAAACTTTAATTGGCAGTGGTGGGAAGAACACTTGAGCTGTGCTGTCCAATACATGGCTATTTAATTAAAATTAAGTAAAATTTAAAATTCAGTTCTCATACTACCCAAATTTCAAGTGATGGGTATCTACATGGGATTGGTGGCTACTGTATTAGTGCAAATATGAGCACTTGCCGCTGACAGGCCCATAACCTTCCAACTCCCTGTAATTGTGCTTTCTTTCTTTTTCTGGGAAGAAGAGCCAGAGTGTGATAGAACTGTACAAATCAAAATGATTTGAAAATCTGACAGTAAAGTCAAATTTCATTAACGTTGTTACTATATAGCTCCCAAGTCCTTCCTGACCTGCCTGGCTCCCACCCCAGCCTTGGCTCCCACCATTGGCCTTGGCTCCTAGTGGCCTTGGCTCCTATCATCGCCCTGCATACATAGTATACTTCATTCCAGTTATTTGTAACTATTCAGTTTGCTGAGAAGGCCAGTCTCTCCTGTTTTTATTCAAGCATTTTCTTCTGCCTGGAAACTTCTCATCCCACCCCCATCCCCCACTCTTCCTCACCTCCTCTCCTCCAACTCTGGGTTCTTCCCACTTGTTTCTCAGGATTCACTTACTCTATTATGGCTACCTAGTAGATGCCACGCTAATAAATGTAGAATATGGCTTCCTAGCTCAGCATTTCACAAGTGCAATCCTCTTTCTAGGTGCAATACTCATTCTGGTTCCTTCCCAGTGCTTAGTTGCCATTGGTCCCCCATATGAGTTAGCTGAAAATGCCATCTAGTGGCATATGCAGATCGCAATTGCCTGCAAATGGAGCATTTTACTAAGGGGGGAAACTAGCAAAAGGAGACAGGCCTGTCTCCCCACAACTACACACAGTAGTGAGAATCTTGCCACAGTGTTTGAGTGTGCTAGGTAATTTCATATTTTCTACCTCCCTTAAAACAACCACCAAGTCTGGAAGTAGATCTCTTTTTCATCTTACAGATCTGGAGTCAAGTTCAGGGAGGCTTCACTGTGCAGGATTGGAAGAAAATGAAGAGGCAGAGTAGGTCATGGCAAATCTTTTTGTTCTCTCAGAGTGGAAAACTCACACTTAGGAAGCTGATGGGAAGGATCTTATTCACAAGATGGGTAAAGATGGTCCTTGCCAGTGATGCAGATGACACCAAGGAAGATAATCTTGTTAAGGGGCTCCAAGGAGGTGAGATCCCCTGTCATTGTGAAGTCAACGAATTACTGAGGAGTGAGGAAGAGTCCCAGTTGGTGAAAGAATAAGAGTATTTCTTGTAGTGGTCTTAAGAGTTGGAGGTGGTGGGGTCAACACCACGTGGCATGAGCTATGTTATGGGAAGCTAGTGAACAAGAGTTGCCATAACAGATAGGAAGCCAGGATGATTTGCTAGAGAGGAACACTAAAAAGTGTTGGAGATTGCCTAAGGAAGGGTATCTGAGAGGGTCACTAGAAGTAGCACAACACCGTGGACAAAATTTAGAAGGCTTCAGACCTACCTTCCACTTTTGGCCATGCCTCTACCAGCATTTCACCTCCAGCAAGTGACTTGGAACTGCTAGCCTTATGCTGGACATATACATATTACTTTTTTTTTTTAATTTGGTAAAGCTTTATTGATATTTAATGAACATAGAATTTAGTTCAGCTGTGTACACAACTGAATGGATTTAGTATATTCATGGAATTGTGCAACCATTGCCACAATCAACTTTGGAGAATTTTCATCTTCCCAAAGAGAAACTCCATACCCAAGAGCCATAACTTCACAATGTCCCCAGCCATACGCAACCACTAATCTACTTTCTGTTTCTTTTTTTTTTTTTTTAATTTTTTTTAACGTTTGTTTTTGAGAGACAGAGAGAGAGACAGAGCATGAGTGGAAGAGGAGCAGAGAGAGAGAGGGAGACACAGAATCCGAAGCAGGCTCCAGGCTCTGACCTGTCAGCACAGAGCCTGACGCGGGGCTCGAACTCACGAACCGTGAGATCATGACCTGGGCCGAAGTCAGACGCTTAACCAACTGAGCTGCCCAGGCACCCCCTACTTTCTGTTTCTATAGATTTGTCTATTATGGACATTTCATATAAATGAAATCAAACAGTATACGGTTTATTAATAACTGGCTTCTTTCACTTAGCATGTTTTCACAGTTCATGTTGCATGTAGCATGTATTTGTACTTCATTCCTATTTATTGCCAAATTAATACTTGATTGTACCGTATTTTATTTATCCATTCATCAATCGATGGACATTTGTGTTGTTTTCCACTTTTTGGCTATTATGAATGATGCTATGAACATTTGTGCTAAAGTTTGTGTGGCCATGTTTTCCTTTCCTTTGAGTAGACAGACACCTAGGAGTGGAACTACTGGGTTGTGTGGTAACTCTGTGTTTAATTTTCTGAGGGACTGTCAACTGTTTTCCAGAGAAGCTGCATCATTTTATATTCTCACCTGCAGTGTTTGAGGGCCTGAGAAATACTTAAAATCTGCAGCAGATGTTTTTGTTTCCTATGGTATTTTTTTTATTGAGATGTAATTGACATGTATGCAGATCTGTTGGTAAGAGTGCTAGTGAAATACAAAAACATTACAGGTAGGTAGCTCTTCCTTTTTTCTCCCTTTTTGGACTATTGTCATGCATAGTAGGTCTGCATGTTACAAACAACAATACTTGATTATAATTATTACTTTACATAATTTAATGCCTTTTAAAAGGAACAGAGAAGAAAGAACAAGGATATATTTGTAGAATTAAGTATATTAACCTTTTTTATTTTCTCTGGTTCCTTTCATTAGTTCCTGTGAATTCAAGTTACCATCTGGTGTCATTTCTGTACTCCAGTTCAGCTTTGTTCCCAGCTACTTCCTTTGTGCTAATAGCAAATATGACAGACCCCAAAATACAATTTATACATATTGTTTTCTATAATTGCTCTGCAAATCAGTTAAGCAGAAAGAGGAAATCTGCATTACACTGTCTTTTATAGTTACATAATTACCTTTACTCAGCTGATGGCCTGCACCTCCTGGGAAGATGCCTTAACACTCAACCAGGAGTTTTGGGGGGAAGAGAGGTTCCTATCTTGGTGGAGCCCTCCTGGAGTGGCCATCACTCTGAGCTGAGAGGAGGAAGATGTGGGTGGTGGTTCAAATGCCACAAACTTCAATGTGCTGGCAGCAGTTAATGAGATTTTCTTGTATGTTTCCTCATTAGGCTGAATGCCCTTGGGACAATTTCCAGAGACTTTGCCTGGTTGTGTTGTTCACCAGTTAGGGTTGTTTCACAAAGGGCTTTCATGTGTAAAGTTTGGTTTGTTCCTAGCAAATTTTATGAAAGCAGGGGAAGGATTTCTAGCCCTACAGATGAAGTTCAGAGACAAGTAACTTGCCTAAAATTATAAAGCTTGTCAGAACCATGTTTTCAGTCTTTCAGGAAGTGCATGCATATTCTGTGCTAAGCATTAAATTAAAAATGTTGAACAGTTACTGTCTAGACAGGAGACACAAAACAGGCAATTACAAGTTCAAGTGCTAAAATAGAGATAAAATATATGGTGCTTTAGGAAACAAGAAAGGCAAAGGCTTGAGTAAGAATTTGAATCCAAGCATTTTGATTCCTAATTGTATTTTTCTTACAAATAGAAAGGATTTTATTTTATTTTAAAATAGATACTGTGTAGTGTGATTAAGAAGACAGAAGAAGGGAGGGAGGGAGGGAGGGAGGGAAAGAAAAAAAGGCAGACTGAAGCCACAGTGGCAGAGGGTTCAACTTTGGTTCAGTTATTGCTGTTACCTTGGGCAAATCACGTCAATCTCTCTGCTTCAGTTTCCACATCTGTAGAATGGTGCCAGTATTACTCACCTTACCTCTTAGATTATAAAAGATTATACTTAGAGCTGTACCTAGTGTATAGTTTGTACTATACAAGTGGTTGCCAAAGAAATTCTATTAGGGAAAGAATGGAGTTAATACTGAACTCCCCCAGGGTATGCTTATCAGTTTCCTCAAAAATTATAAAATGCTTAACTTGCAAAAGCTGAAGTTGACTTTTCAGAGTATAGTGCTTGCTTTATCAGTAAAATTGTTCCATTTACATTGACAACAGTGAGATTTAGGGCTAATTAAAAAGAACAAGAACTCTTGATCAGAAATAACTGGAACTTCTATAATCTTCCAGGTTATTTGTATATTGCTGTATGGTGATTTAATTTTTTTTTAAGATTAAAAAAAAATTTTTTTTTTTAATATTTATTTTTGAGAGACAGAGAGACAGAGCATGAGCAGGGGAGGGGCAGAGAGAGAGGGAGACACAGAATCCGAAGCACAGAGCTGTCAGCACAGAGCCCGATGCGGGGCTCGAACCCACAAACCGTCACAACCCGAGCTGAAGCCAGACGCTTAACCGACTGAGCCACCCAGGCGCCCCTAATTTTAATTTTTTAAGTATTGTTGGCACACAATGTTACATTGGTTTCAGGTGTATACTTAGTGACTGGACAGCTCTCTACATTATGCTAAGGTCGCAACAAATATAGCTACCATCGGTTGCTATACTATTACAGTACCATTGTTGACTATATTCCCTATGCTATACCTTTTATTCTCATGACCTATTCCATAAATGGAGGCCTGTACCTCCCACTCTCCATCTATTTTGCCCATTCCCCCCACCACTCCCCTTTGGCAACCATCAGTTTGTTCTCTGTATGTCTATTTCTGTTTTTTGATTTTTGGATTCCACATGTAAATGACATCATATGGTATTTGCCTTTGACTTATTTCACTTAGCAGAATACCCTCAAGGTCCATCTATGCTGTTACAACTGGCAAGAACTCATTCTATTTTACATGAATAATATTCCATTGTATTTGTGATGCCAGTCAGGCTGAGGACCCAAGAAAGAGGACCTCAGGCCCCTCACTAAAAGGGTTCTTGGCTTTGTGTGAGAAAGATTTCAAGAGCAAGCCATTTAGAGAACGGGACAAAGATTAAGTATATAAGAAAGGAGCTACTTCATAGACAAAGTAGCAGTCTCCTCCCAGGAGAGGAAGAGGATCCCCTTTTGCCTCTAAGGGTTTTAGAAGTTTTTGTTTCATTAACTAACCATTTATAGGGAAGGGATTACTCTTTAACTGGGTTTCTTATTCACATTGAGTTCATTTTTCCATGGTCTTAAGAGTTGTAGGATAACCCACAAGGAAGCAATTTTAAGGAAGACCATCTTTGTAGCTTTGATTACTATCAGGAGTGGTGTTTTGTGGTCTTCCAGTTGGATCTTGTGACTTTTTATGTCCTGCTTTTAGGTTAACGGTCAGCCTAAAACCAAAATTGCTTTACTTTGGTCTTCTAAGCCTCTCTTCCCTCTGGCCCCATATGTATGCCACATCTAATCCATTGAACTTACACTGCTTCCAGATCTTGGTATTGTAAATAATGCTGCAATAAATTGGGGTGCATATATTCTTTCAAATAAGTGTTTTCTTTGGGTAAATACCCAGTACTGGAATTACTTGACCATACTTTTTGAGGAACCTCTATACTGTTTCAGACTGCACCAATCTATACTCCCACCAACAGTGCACAAGTGTTCCTTTTTCTACACATCTTTGCCAACACTTGTTATTTCTTCTATTTTTATTTTAGCCATTTTGACAGCTGTCAGGTGGTATCCCGTTGTGGTTTGAATTTTCATTTCTTCGACTATTAGCGATGTTGAGCATCTTTTCGTGTGTCTGTTGTCCACCTGTAAGTCTTCTTTGGAAAAATGTCTATGCAGGTCCTGCTCTTTTGTTGTTGAGTACCATAGGGTGATTTTAAAAACATGATTTGTACTACAGAATACACTGAACTAATGCAGTGCTAAACTGATCTCCTAAGGCAGGAAAATAAACTGAAAGTGGTTCAAAACATAGCCCTCAGCCTAACAGGACACAAAATCTATTTCTAAGTCTTCCACCCCTACCTCTATCTCCAAAGATCTATATTTTCCTGGAATAGTATTCTATGTGGGGTATTAAGTGCCTATCTAAACACTGCCTATATTTTAAAGTTTAGGATATTTTTATATATTTCCTCTCTTAGAGCCACAGTCTTATGATCAAACAAAAAACTGCACTTTTTTAAATGGAAAAGTATCTTATTTTATTATTCCTAATGTAAGCATTTGATGCCAAAGAAACAAAGGTAACTTTACAAACTCAGAATGTTTGCAAGTACATGAAATTTCCATTTTATTGTAGTTTTCTGTCACATGAGCTCAAATGTGTTTCTCTACAACAACTTCAGCATAGCTGCTTTGGAATTATTTCAGTCATCTTTAACACGTGACTCTACCAAATACTTTAAATCTAAAATAAACATATAAAATTTTAATTCACTTTTAGATGAATGGGGTAAGAAATAAAGTCATCAGGTGATGGTTGGGATTGTTAATTTCCAACAAGAAACTGTTGAAATGTTTCTTCTGATACAATAGTTATAAATAAAAATTTTCAAAAAAACAAGGGTAGAACAAAAGTACAATAAAAGAAACTTCTGCAGCTTAAGCCTCCCATAGTCCTAAACCTGAGAGAAGCAAGGCAAAGCACCTTTCCTGCAAATTAAGTGGGTTTCCAGTATTTCCATGTAGTTAAGTTTTAGAAATACACACTCAAGACCTATCATTAATATATCTACTATCTTAGCTCTGGTTGTATTAATTATGCCTGAAGAGTTTAATACCCATCCAAGTCCAAAGGTGGAAGAACACATAAACTGGTATGGTAATGGGCAGGAGCAGACTGTAAAAGCACAGGCTTGCTGTGCTAGTGCAGTCCCGTGGGAAGTTTTCTTCCACAGAGGCTGAGTAGAACAGTCCTGCTAAAGAGACCAGTGGAATAAGGACAGTCAACGTAGGAAGAGACAGAAACATTATTCTCCCCCACTTATTACCTGCCAGTCTGACTTTTTAAAAGGTAAGTGGTATTAAGAAAATTTAGTTGTGTGTGTTGTTTTTAATTATCATCTAGTGCTGCTCCATTTCTTCTTGCTTCTTATTTTGATGTGTCATCCTAGCTGCCTGTGGTATCATATTAGGAATCCCATCAATAATTGGATAGGCTATTCCCAATTCTTCATTGATCAATTCATTTGTCGATGCTTCAAATCTGAGGAGGGCAAAAGGAAAACAGAATGAATTGTGGAAAATAAAATGCTTGGAAGAGCTTGCTTTTCAACAAACACCATTTATCCAATTCTTGACAGATTTAATTCCAAAAAAAATCAGAATTAAACTGCTTTTAATTCTAAAAGCAGTATTAGCCAATTGAAACATTTCTCTTAGAAAATGAATCTCTATTTTCATTTCAGTCAGTTTCTCTCATATTTTATTTTTCACTGTATTCTCAAGCTATACCTGAATATGCATTCTTTAAATCCAGTCAAAAAGATCTCCCCTTTTCATCCAAACATTCCTTCCTTACCCTGGTCAACCCCAAAACCATCCCAGTTAATTTACTATTAAACAGTCACTACAGAAAAATTCAATTTCCCCGTTTTAGAATGCATGCATGCTTAACAGAGCAACCCTACTGATCCATTAGAAGGAAACCACTGAAAAATCAAGATATACAAAATAAAAGTTTGAGGAACATGAAAGCACAGAAAGGAAAGTCTGGAAAGCAATGGGTCTGCAGTGTGCTAGTTACACAACGAAAAGGTAGTTCGAATGGTTATTTCAAGGTATAAGAAAATGAATGAGTACATTCATTATGGAAAAAAATCTAGAAATAAAAATGCAAGAAGAATGAAAATTAAAAAATGGCTAGCAATCTACCACCCAAAGATAACCACTGATAACATCTTGGTGTTTAGTATATTCAGTTTGCAATACTAGTGTTGTCAATGTTCAGTTTTAGTAGCCTGGAACTGCAGAGCTGTTTTCCTTAAAGGTTAAAGCCTTTCCAAAACCCAGCTTGTCCAGAACTAAGACCCAAAGAGGCAGCATACACAGCTTAAACGTTTACAATCGTCACGCATCAGCTGAACATTTTCACAAGAATTTGGAGGCTACTACAGTATTTTTCATCATCTTGTTTTAAAAATCTGAATGCCTTGGACCGGTCATGACTCCCAACAGCTCAAAAACCTGGCGATACATTAGAATCCGTTAGGGTCCTTTTAAGAAAACACCTTGCTGGTCCAGCCCCCAGACCGCCCAGCTGGGTAGGCCAGAGTGGTGCCCGGGAATCTGCATTTAAAAAAAGGTGCCCTGGCGATTCGATTGCGAAACCAGTAAACGCAGGGATCCATCACTGTGGATCTGCGGTTTGATTTGGGCGGCCTAGGACTCGACTCCCCTCCGGCCTCCCCCCGCCCTTCCCGCCTCGGTGGGAGGTGCGCGATAGCTGAGCCGGCCGGGATCCAGAAAATGGCAGCAGGAAATACTCGGACTGACCTGAAGGGCGGCCCAGTGGCTGTGAACCACCGCACGGCCATCCCACCCGGTCCCCGCCACCGGAGGGCGCGAAAGGAAACTCGCAGCCACCGAATCTCACCTGAGCGGCTTCTTGGAGAGTGGGCACACCAGGAACTCGAGCAGGGCCGGGTCGAAGACGCGGGGCGCGTTCCCCGTCTTCTCGCTCTTGTCTGCGGACCGCCACGACCCCGACGCGTGAAGGCACCTACGGGCGACCGCGGACGGCAGCGTGCATGTGCCCCGCAGCGATAAGGCGAGGAGCCAGGCGCGCGCTCCGCTCAGCATGGTCTGGCAACCAGCGACCACACCGCAGCCCGGGCCGCCTCAGCGATCTCCGCGGCGAGCCCCTCACCTGCCAGACTCCGCCCCTGGTGCTGTAGAAATGCAGTCCCGGGGCCGAAAGGAGCCAGCGCTTTGGTTCCGAGGTCGCTCCCGATCCGACCGCTTTTTCCGCCGCACCGTTCGGTAGTTCTGAGCACGGCCGGCAGCTGGTAGCCGGAGGACTCTAGTGACTGTTCCACCGTATTTACAAATTACAGACAAAACCAATGCTTAAATTGGGTGAGTTGAGTTTTCAAACAAGGGGTTCCAGGCAGCCAGTGGCCTGACCTCAGAAGTCACACAGTGTTAAATTTGGCCTTACGTGGTAATCTCCAAAAGGAGGTTTCAAACACAGTCATATTGGGTATGTTAAAGCATTGGTTTGTTTTATGTAAATCTTTACCATAGCCCGTGTGACCTTGTTTGTCTTTTATTTTTTCTTGTCTTATTAAATTAAAAGTTTAGAACCCGAAAAGAATCCCATAGGCCTCTTAATCCAAGATTCTTACCCTGTGGGACTCACTGTTCAACTGCATAATAAGGCACAACCAGTTAACTTCTATAAATGAGCTTGGAGTCAGCAAGGAGTCTAAACAGTGTCATCAGGCGGATGTCCGTTGGTTGAATGGGAGATCCATTCAATGGATTTTTCAACCCCAAGTTTGCCCTAAGGAAGTGGTAACAGGTTTGATCTTTTTACAGTTAGTAGATTTGGGCTCTGGGCCCTGGGAGCTCGGTTTCTGGTCCATAGTTTACTAGCTGTGTGACTCCAGCAAATGACTTAACTACTCAGTTTCTTTATCTTAAGATAATGGCACCTACCTCATGAAATCTCCTCCTGGGGACTAAAATGGGATAATGCATGCAAAGAACATTTAGAAAAGTGAGATAACTTAATGCTTAATTAATGTTATCTGTTAATTTTATTTCCTCTGTTCTTTCCAGTTCTGTATGCTAGAAGATTCTTTTGTTAGTCAAAAAATTTTTCCTTTTGTTTTGCTGGATATTGACTTGAACCTTTTTTGTATCATTGGATTTTATCATTTTACACTTTGAGGTCTTGGGAGGTAGGAGAGGGAGGGGTGTACACCGATACAAATACAAGATTATATTTGCAAATTTCCCTTCCACTCAGCAGTGTGAAAATGAATTGAGAAATTTTTATACTGTTTATTTACTCTATTTTTAAAAATCCACTACATTATTTGATGCTGTTTGTTCGCTAATGCTCAGAAGACTTCAGCATCAAGCAGTTTTCAGGGAGGTAGCCTCAAGAGGGACCATTGTAAAGTTCCTATGTTTGCTTTCACAGTATTTCCTACTAAGGCAGTAGCAGGAATTAATATTTCAGTTGTAGTTAGTTGATACTCTGGGCCCTACAGAAGGAGTGGACTATAAGAAAGATATATTTTAACTATATTTCATCAAGCTGTGAGGAAGCAAGCCTTGACTTCTGCCAGCACTGAGTGGACCCAAGCAGGCTGGGCAGCCCTGGGGTCTTAGCCCTTGTGGGGCAGAGGCAGGCAACTTTATTTGAGACCAGTTTCATTACCCTCAGTTTGGCCTGACTGGCTGACTGATTGCTATCACTTGGGTTTTCTAACCAGTTATAAATAAATTAGTTTCAGTTTGCCTCCACACAGAAGGTTCAAAGCAGGTCAGTTTACTTTCATTTACTTCAAATTTGTAACACCAAAAATCAACGATCAATATTTAGGAACATCTGAGTGTGTAATGTATTAGTCCAAATCATGTAAATATTAATTTATACAATGTCCTTAAATAGCCCTTAGTAATTAAGGAGTATAACTCATTTCTGCATGAAGTATATATACTAAGCTCAATGTAGATGACAATATAGAATTGTAAAGTCATTAGTCCTTTTTTACTGTTGGCATGACTATCATCTTTCCCATCACAGATCACTGTGCACATGTGTAATTATGTGATGGGTCCTGGGTTCAGCTAGTGTAGAGCTGTGTGATCTTGGAGAGGTTACTTAAACTCTTTGCCCTAATCTTCTCATCTCTAAGGTAGTATAATAATAGTACCCACCTTACTAGAGTTGTTGGGAGGATGAAATAAAATAATACAAGTGAAGCAGTTAGCACAGAGGCTGGTGCACACTGTACATTTAAAAATGCCAGCGGCTGCAAAATGACTTGTTGTGGTGAAGTTGGTGAAAATCTGGTGAAAAAGGGAAAGCACAATGTATCACTGGGCACCTTAATTTTAACTGACATAGAATTTTTATCTTTTCCAATATGGATAATACTGACACACAGCTCTTTGGCTATCATATATATTAAGTGAGTTAATAATCTTCGGGCAGATTAGAGTCTAGAATATATATTTAAATAAATTCCCATAAATACCAAATTTGAGGGGCATTGAAATTTGGGAGTCTGATCCAGGGAAAGTTAAAATCCATTTTCCACTAGATGGCATCATCCAGTAGTTGAACTACTATTTATTCCTGCTTGTATTTTTCTTTCTGTGATTACAAGGGTAATAGATGTATTTATTATGAGGAATCAGCTCATATGGTTATGGAGGCTGAGAAGTCCCACAACCTACCATCTGGTTGGTGTTCCATGGGATGGGACAAATGTGTAATGACATGTATCCACCATTATAGTATCATACAAAATAATTTCACTGCCCTAGAAATCCCCTGTGCTTTACTTGCTCATCCCTTCTTCTCCCCTAACCCCTGGAAACCACAGAAATTTTTACTGCTGCTATAGTTTTGCCTTTTCCTGAATGTTATATAGTTGGAATCATACAGTAGGTAGGCTTTTCAGATTGGCTTCTTTAACTTAGCAATATACATTTAAGGTTTCTCTGTGTCTTTTCATGATTTGATAGCTAATTTCTTTTAACTATTGAATAATATTTTGTTGTCTGGATATACCATCATTTATTAATCCATTTACCAATTAAATGACATCTTGGTTGCTTCTCAATTTTGGCAACTATGGGAAAAGCTGCTATAAACATTCATATGCAGGTTTTTATGTGGACATACATTTTTAACGCATTTGGGTAAACACCAAGGACTGTGATTTCAGATCATATGGTAAGAGTGTATTTAGTTTTGTAAGAAACTGCCAAACTGTCTTCCAAAGTGACTGTACCATTTTGCATTTCCAACAGTAATGCCTAAGAGTTTCTGTTGTTCTGCATCGTTGCCAGCATTTGGTATTGTCTGCCTTTTGGATTTTCACCATTCTAGTAGGTATGCAGTGGCTGTCTCCTTATTTTAACTTGCAAGTCCCTGGGGATGTATGGAGTTGAACATCTTTTCCTATGTTTATTTTCTACCTGTATATTATCTTTGGTGAGGTGTCTATTCAGATCTTTTGTACATTTTTTAAATTGGATTATTCATTCATATTCAGTTAATGCAGACTCTTGATCTCAGCTCAGGACTTGATCTCAGGGTTGTGAGTTCAAGCTCTGCATTGGGCCCAGTGTGGAGCCTACTTAAAGAATAAATTGGATTGTTCATTTTCTTACCATTGAGCTTTAGGAGTTCTTTGAACATTTGTCCTTTGTCAGGTATGTCTTTTGAAATATTTTTCCTAGTCTGCAACTTGTCTTTCATTCTCTTTATATGTTTATTATACCAGAATAAATAAAAGATCAGAATCCTGAGACACATATAAATCCAAAGTATCTTTTCATCAAAGATCTTTTATTTTTACTCAAGATAATCTAAAGTAACTGATATCTATTTCCTCCACACATTCTTTCACCTTCTGTTTGCAGGGTTTCTCTCCTTTGTTGCTGAACACTTTCAAAGATGTGAGCAGAGATTTTTGACCCCATGTAACCCTAATCTATGAGAGGCACACAAAAAAGAGGTGCACCCAAGATAAAGCATTGTGGTCCTAATTGAGCCACTGTTTCTCTTCCTGGAGTGACTGCAAGATAGTTGACAGTGATAACATTCAATTACAATTTGAATGTTCTCATTTGGCGCATTGAATGTCAAGTCTCCTCCAATCTCATACAGTGATATTACAAGGTAGAAAGAATGCAAATATTTCTCATGGCATAATGTAAGACACAAAAATGGCAGAACATTCCAGTCTCTGTTTCATTCCCTTGTTATAATGAACACAACCTTCTTATGGGAATGGAGTGACCTACTTCAATGTACCTTGCTTTGTATGTGATAGTTTAACAAGTTAGATATTCACAAGTGTAGACAAATGGCCAAGAACTCCCAACCTATTTCCATGGGATTGTGCGAAGGTTCTTAGCACAGTGGCTTATGAGTCCCTCAAAAAACTAACCTCTGCCTCTCTAGCAGCTTTTCTCACTGTGGCCACTTCCCATCTTGGTTTCAGCCATTCTGAATCATTTTCTGTTCCACTAATAGCCTAGGCTGTTCTATAGCTCCATGTCCTTTGCTCATGCCATTACACCTGCCCTGAATATCTTTTTCTCCTTTTGTCCACCTAAAGCACTTACTGGTCTTTAAGACCCAGTTTTAACACTGCCTCTTTTATGAAGATTTTTCTAATTTCTTCCTTTTCCCTGTAGCCTAGGTATTAGCCAACCCATCCATCATGTACAATGATACACTACACACAGACACACATAATGCCTGTACTGCTTCATTGCCATTATTCATTTATATGTAAGATTCTTTGGGTCACATACCATGTATGCTTTATTTCTTTATATCTGCATCTAGCACAATGACTGGCCCATAGTAAGTTTTTAAAAATGCTGGGGCGCCTGGGTGGCGCAGTCGGTTAAGCGTCCGACTTCAGCCAGGTCGTGATCTCGCGTCTGTGAGTTCGAGCCCCGCGTCAGGCTCTGGGCTGATGGCTCAGAGCCTGGAGCCTGTTTCCGATTCTGTGTCTCCCTCTCTCTCTGCCCCTCCCCCGTTCATGCTCTGTCTCTCTCTGTCCAAAAATAAATAAATGTTGAAAGAAAAATTTTAAAAATGCCTATAAAATGAATGTAGTATGTCAGTACTAGATGTTTCATTGTTCCTCTTGTCAGCAGAAAAAAATTATTATGCAATTATAAAACATGCCAGGAACATAGCTACCAGTGAAAAGAATAGCACAACAAATTTCTTTTTCAATGTAGAGAAATTTTAAACACATAAACTATTTTTCCAGACTGGCTATAATTTTGAGCAACATAAGTTAGGGCAGAGGTACTAGAAGGAGTATTGTATTAGATCCGTCTTCTAAATTATTTTTTTGTTTGAGTTTATGTATTTTTAAAATTTGCATAAAAGTGGGGCACCTGGGTAGCTCAGTTGTTTAAGCATCTGACTTTGGCGTAGGTCGTGATCTCACAGTTCATGAGTTTGAGCCCCATGTCAGGTTCTGTGCTGACAGCTCAGAGCCTGGAGCCTGCTTTGGATTCTGTGTCTCCTCTCTCTGCCCCTCCCCTGCTCACACTCTGTCTCTCCCTCTCAAAAATAAATAAACATTAAAAAAAATTTTTTTTTAATGTACATAAAAGTTACAAAAGTAAAACAAATAATTCTTATATACTCTCATTGAGATTCCCTAAGTTAACAACTCTATAGCTAGTTTTTAGAAAGCTATTTGAGAGTAACTTGCAGAAATTTCTTAAGTTTCTTAAGTGGAGGTTTAACCACTCCAAAACTTAACAGAAAACATTTTCTTACATTACCATGATACAATGATCTAAATCAGGAAATTAATATTTATACAATGTTATTATAAAATCTACAGATTAAAACTTTACCAGTTGTCCCATTAATGTACTTTTTATAGCAAAAGAAAAAAAACATTTCTGGTCCAGGATCCAATCCACCATCAACCATTATATTTGTTTCCCATATCTTACTTGTCTCTTTTAGTATGAGATAGTTTTTGTTTTTTTGTCTTCCATGATCTTGACATATTGAAGCATACAGGCCAGTTACTTGTCAGCAAGCCCATTCCTTGACTTAAAATGTGTGATATTTTCTCATGATTAGATTCAGGTTATACATTTTTGCCAGGAATACCAAAGAGTGATATTATGTCCTTTTCAGTTCTTCATACTAAGAAGCATCACTTGTGATGCTCATTCTACACATTTTACTAAAGTGGTGCCTGCAAGCTGTCTCTGCTATAAATTACTATTTTTCTCTGTGTAATTAAAAATCATGGGGGTTACATAAGTATCATATAGAGATGAGTTTATATGTAAGGCAAAAACAAGAGAGCAAGTTTCTTAAGTGATCTAATGGGAAATTGTGTAGTTCTGTGGCAAATTGTTTAGCTCTGTTATTTGATTTTTCTAGAAATTGCATATAAAAATTAGAAGACTGTTTAAAATGGCAATTTTCTGGGGTGCCTGGGTGGCTCAGTTGGTTAAGCAGCTGACTCTAGACTTCAGCTCAGGTCCTGATCTCACAGTTGTGAGATTGAGCCCTGTGTCAAGCCCCTGCAGGCTCAGTGTGGAGCCTGCTTGAGATTCTCTCTCTCTCTCTCTCTCTCTCTCTCTCTCTTTCTCTTTCTCTCTCTCTCGCTTGCTCTGCCCCTCCCCGCCCCGCAAAATACATATAAAAAAATAATGAAATGGCAATTTTCTGACATTTTGAGGAGTGTAGCCTCAAAATTATTTACAAAAACAAGATGTGTCTCTGTATTCCCATAGAGCTGAATATTAAAACCTTAAGTAAATGGAAGTTTTGCATTCAGCAACTCCTCAGGGAGATGACACTTGAATAGCAGGAGAACTCCCTATTTCTATGTCTATGCATTTGGCTCTTCAAAAACCCTCTGACAGGAAGATAATGTCCTATGTTATTAGTCATACTTTACAATCAAAAGAACAGACTTATGTTGGTGTTGATGAATCCTGAGTTCCAGTTTCCTTGTTCGCCCACATATTCTTAAAGAGAGAATTATGCTGAAATTATACAGGTGTTTTGATGCATGTTTACTTATTTTCTGGAGTTATAAATCTAGTGCAATAAATAGAATGCTTCAGACTATTCTTTCAAATGCATCTATGTCACTGTAAAGGAATCGTGGATTTCTTTTTAATCCTTAATTGTTAATTCTTTTCTTTATTGAGGCATAATTTTTACAAATAAAAATTGCATATATATATATATATATATATAATGTGATGTTTTGATATACATATATACTGTGAAATAATTACCACTATCAAGCTAATTAAAGTGTTCACTACCTCACATAGTTACCATTTTTTGTGTGTGTTTACAGTGAGAACATTTAAGAGCTACTCTGTTAGAAAATTTTAAGTATACAATACAGTATTAATAACTATAATCACCGAGCTATATATTATATCTACAAAACTTATTCATCTTGCATAACTGAAACTTTATATCCTTTAACCACCATCTCTCCATTTCCCCCACCCCCCAGCCCTGGCAACCATCACTTGACTGTTTCTATGAGTTAGGCATTTTTAGATTTTACATATGGGTGAGATCTTGCAGTATTTGTTTTTCTGTGTTGGGCTTATTTCTCTTAGCATAATATCCTCTAGGTTCATTCATGTCACAAATGACATGATTTCCTTATTTTTAAAGGCCAAATAGCATTTCATTATACATATATAAAATATATATTATTTATAATAATATTTATAATAATATATTACACATCAAGGAATTATATAATAATATATAATATATTTTATTTATATAATATTAATAGAGTGTAATTATATATTATATAATATATATGATATATGATATAATATTTCATTACATATATATTTCATTCTCTTTTTAAAATTTTTTAAATGTTTATTTTTTTTGAGAGAGAGAGTGAGACAGAGCATGAGCTGTGGAGGGACAGAAAGAGGAGACACAAAATCCGAAGCAGGCTCCAGGCTCTGAGCTGTCAGCACAGGCTTGAACCCAGGAACTGTGAGATCATGACCTGAGCCAAAATTGGATGCTTAACCCATTGAGCCACTCAGGCACTCCTATTTCACATTCTCTTTATCCATTCACCTGTTGATGGACACTTAGGTTGATGCCATATCTTGCTTATTATGAATAATGCTTTCAATGAACATGGGAGTCCTGGTATCTCTTTGAGATACTGATTTCATTTCCTTTGGATACATACCCAGAGGAGGGATTGCTGGATCATATGGTAGTTTTAATTTTAATTTTTCAAGGACCCTCCATACTGTTTTCCAAAATGGTTGTACCAATTTACATTCCCACCAAAGGTATACAAGGGTTCCCTTTTTGGGGTTATGTTGAGCACAGGTGGTAGAGGGAAAGAGAGAATCTCAAGTATGCTCTACACCCAGAGCAGAGCCCCACATGGGGCTCGATCCTACAACCCTGAGACCAGGGCCTGAGCTGAAATCAAGAGTCAGACACTTAACCAACTGAGCCACCAAGGCACTCCCTTTTTTGTGTATCTTCACCAGTGTTTGTTGTCTTTTAGCCATGATAGCCATTCTAACATATGTGAGGTGATATCTCTTGGTTTTGATTTGCATTTCCCTGATAATTAGTGATGTTGAGCATTTTTTCATATACCTATTGGCCATTTGTATGTCTTCTTTTGAGTAGTATCTATTCAAGTCCTTTGCCCATTTTAATATTGGGTTATTTGTTTTCTTGCTTTTGAATTGTTTGAGTTCCTTTCATATTTTGGATATTAACCACTTATCACATGTATAGTTTGCAAGTATTTTTTTCTCATTCTGTAGGTTGTTTTTTCACTTGTTGATTGTTTTCTTTCCTGTGCAGAAACTTTTTAGTTTGATGCAATGCCTTATATTAAAAAAAATTTTTTTAGCATTTTTAAAAAAGTTATTTATTTATTTATTTTGAAAGAGAGAGAGAGTGTAGGAGAGGGGCAGAGGAAGAGAGAGAGAATCCCAAACAGGCTCCATGCTGTCAGTGCAGAGCCTGATGCAGGGTTCAGTCTCATGAAGTGTGAGATCATGACCTGAGCCAAAATCAAAAGCTGGACGCTTAACTGAATGAGCCACCCAGACACCCATCTCTTTGTGTATTTGTGTTTTTGCTGCCAATGTCTTTGGGGTCATATCCAAAAAATCATTGTGCAGACTAATGTCAAGAAATATTTTTCCTGTTTTCTTCTAGTAGTTTTACAGTTTCAGGTAAACATTTAAGTCTTTAATCCATTTTGAGTCAATTTTGTATATGTTGTGATGTAGGGTCCAATTTCATTCTTCTGCATGTGGATAACCAGTTTTCCTAACATTGTTTGTTGAAGAGACTACCTATCCCCACTGAGTTTTCTTGAGATCTTTATGGCAGATCAATTGACCACAAATGTGTGGATTTATTCCAGGCTCTCTATCCTGTTCCTTTGGTCTATATTTTTATTTTTATGCTGGTACCATACTTAATTGATTACTATAGCTTTGTGATATAGTTTGAAATCAGGATGTGATACCTTCAGGTTTGTTCTTGTTGCTCAAGATTGCTTAGGCTATTTGAGGTCTTTTGTTCCATATGAATTTTAGGATTTTTTTTTTATATGAAAAATGCTCTGTGATAGGAATTGCACTGAATCTTTAGATATCTTTGGACAGTATGGACATTCTAACAATATTAATTATTCTAATCTGTGAACATGGGATGTCTTTCCATTTATTTCTGTATTCTTTTCTTTCTTTCACCAGTGTTTCATAGTTTTCAGTGTACTGATCTTTCATCTTTTTGGCTAAATTTATTCCCAAATATTAAAATTTTTTGGATGCTATTGTAAATGGGATTGTTTTCTTAATTTCTTTCTTGGATAGTTTGTTGTCAGTGCATAGAAATGCAACTGATTCTTATGTATTGATTTTGTATCCTGCAACTTTGCTAAATTTATTTATTTGTTTGTTAGTGCTAATAGTTTTTGGTGGCATCTTTAGGGTTTTCTGTATATAAGATCATGTCATTGACAAACAGAGATCATTTCACTTCTTTCCTCCAGATTTGGTTGCCTTTCATTTCTTTTTCTTGCCTAACTTCCAGTACCATGTTCAATAGAAGTGGTGAGAGTGGACATCCTTGTCTTGTTTCTCATCTTACAGGAAAAGCTGAAAGCTTTTCACCATTGAGTATGATGTTAGCTGTGAGTTTTTCATATATGGCCTTTATTATGTTGAGGTATGTTCCCTATAAACCTACTTTGTTTAGGGTTTTTTTTTTATCATGATTGGATGTTGTACTTTGTCAAATGCTTTTTCTTCATCTATTGAAATGATCATTTATCCTTCATTCTGTTAATATCATGTCTCATATGTATTGATTTGGATATGTTGAATCATCCTTGTATCCAAGGGATAAATTCCACTTGATCATAGTGTATGATCCTTTTAATGTGGTCTTGAATTCAATTTGGTAGTATTTTGTTGAAGATTTTTGCATCTGTATTCATCAGGGATATGGGCCTGTAAGTTTCTTTTTTGTAGTGTCTTTGTCTGGCTTTGATCTCAGGGTAATGCTGGCCTTATTACATGAATTTTGAAGTGTTCTCTACTCTTCAATTTTTTGAAAATTATTGACATTAAATTTCTCTAAATACTTATGGAATTCACCAGTGAAGCCATTAGGTTGTAGACTTTTTATTTTGGGGGGTGGGGTAGGATTTGACTACTGATAAAATCTCCTTATTCATTATTAGTCTGTCCATATTTTTTTTAAGTTTATCTATTTATTTTGAGAAAGAGAGAGAACTGGGGAGGAGCAGAGAGAGAGAGGGAGAGAGAGAATCCCAAGCAGGTTCTGCACTGTCAGTGCAAAGCCTGATGTGGGACTTGAACCCACAAATTGTGAGATCATGACCCGAGCCCAAATCAAGAGTCAGATGCTCAACAAACTTAGCCACCCAGTGCCCCTAGTCTATTCATCTTTGTAAAAATATCTTTTATGATCACAGGAATCTACCCCCAAAACCAAGAGCACACTGTATACACTGTATGTTAGCCAACTTGACAATAAATAATATTTTTAAAAATTTGCTTTATGATTCAATGTTGGTAGTTTGTGTTTCCTTCTTTTTTTACTTTTTAATTAATTAACTAATTTATTTTTTAATTTACATCCAAGTTAGTTAGCATACAGTGCAACAATGATTTCAGGAGTAGATTCCAGTGATTCATCCCCTACGTATAACACCCAGTATTCATCCCAACAAGTGTCTTCCTGAATGTCTCTTACCCATTTAGCTTTATCCCTCCTCCCACAACCCCTCCAGCAACCCTCTGTTTGTTCTCTACATTTAAGAGTCTCTTATGTTTTGCCCTCCTTCCTGTTTTTATATTATTTTTGCTTCCCTTCCTTTATGTTCATCTGTTTTATACCTTAAATTCCTCATATTAGTGAAGTCATATGATATTTTCTTCCTCTGACTAATTTCGCGTAGCATAATACCCTCTAGTTCCATCCATGTAGTTGCAAATGGAAAGATTTCATTCTTTTTTCTTTTAATGTCTGTCTGTTTGTTTGTTTATTTTGAGAGAGAGAGAGAGAGCACAAGTTGGGGAGGGGCAGAGAGAAAGGGAGACAGAGAATCCCAGGCAGGCCCCCCACTGTCAGCACAGAGCCTAATGCAGGGCTCAAACACACAAACTGTGAGATTATGACCTGAGCCGAAATCAAGAGTCGGATGCTCAACCAACTGAGCCACCCAGGCATAACCCGGCAAGATTTCATTCTTTTCGATTGTCGAGTAATACTCCATGGTATATAGATATGCCACATCTTCGTTATCAATTCATCCATTCATGAACATTTAGGCTCTTTCCAAACTTGGCTATTGTCAGTAGTGCTTCCATAAACACTGGGGTGCATGTGCCCCTTCAAAAGAGGGATAAATACCTAGCAATGCAATTGCTGGGTCCTAGGATAGTTCTGTTTTTAATTTTTTGAGGAACCTCCATACTGTTTTCCAGAGTGGCTGCACCAGTTTGCATTCCCACCAGCAGTGCAAAAGAGATCCTCTTTCTCCACATCCTTGCCAATATCTGTTGTTGCCTGAGTTGTTAATTTTAGCCATTCTTACTGGTGTGAGGTCGTATCTCATTGTGGTTTTAATTTGTATTTCCCTGATGATGAGTGATGGTGAGCAGTTTTTCATGTGTCAGTTGGCCATCTGGATGTCTTCTTTGGAGAAGTGTCTATTCATGTCTTTTGCCCATTTCTACACTGGATTATTTGGTTTTTGGGTGTTGAGTTTGATAAGTTCTTTATAGATTTTGGATACTAATCCTTTATCTGATATGTCATTTGCAAATATGTTCTCCCATTCCATTGGTTGCCTTTTAGTTTCGCTGATTCTTTCCTTCACTGTGCAGAAGCTTTCTATTTTGATTAAGTCTCAACAGTTCATTTTTGCAAGTTCCCTTGCTTCCAGAGACACGTTGAGTAAGAAGTTGTGCTGACTGAGGTCAAAGAGGTTTTTGCCTGCGTTCTGCTCTAGGATTTTGATGGCTTCCTGTCTTACATTTAGGTCTTTCATCCATTTTGAGTTTTTTTGTGTGTGGTGTAAGAAAGTGGTCCAGGTTCATTTTTCTGCCTGTCTCTGTCCAGTTTTCCCAGCACCACTTGCTGAAGAGACTGTCTTTATTCCATTGGATATTCTTTCCTGCTTTGTCAAAGATTAGTTGGCCATACATTTGTGGGTCCATTTCTGGGTTCTCTATTCTGTTCCATTGATCTGAGTGTCTGTTTTTGTGGCAGGTAGTTTGTGTTTCTAGGAATTTACCTTTTTCTTGTAGTTATCTAATTTGTTGGCATATAATTGTTCATAATAGTCTCTTATGTTCTTTTGTATTTCTGTGGTATCAGTTGTAATGGCTCTTCCTTCACTTACAATTTTATTTATATCAGTCTTCTCTTTTTATTAGTTAATCTAACTAAAGATTTGTCCATTTTTTTAATCTTTTCAAAAAACCAATTCCTAGTTTCATTGATCTTTTGTATTGTCTCTATTTCATTATTTCTTTGATCTTTACTATTCCTTCTGCCAACTTTGGGCTTAGTTGTTGTTTTTGTTTTTTTCCTAGTTCCTTGAGGTGTAAATTAGGTTGTTTGAGATTTTTCTTTTTTTTTTTAATGTTCATTCATTTTTAAGAGGGAGAGCACATGCATTAGTGGGGGGATGGGCAGAGAGATGGAGAGAGGATTTGAAGCGGGCTCCACACTGACAGTACAGAGCCCAACGTGGGGTTCAAACAGACCATGAGATCATGACCTGAGCCAAAGTCAGACGCTTAACTGACTGAGCCACCCAGGTACCCCAAGATTTTTCTTTTTTTTAAATGTAGGCATTTATCACTATAAACTTCCCCTTTAGACCTGCTTTTGCTGCATACTATAAGTTTTGGTATGTTTTGTGCTTGTTTTTGTTTGTTTCAAGATACTTTTGATTACCCTTTTGATTTCTTCTTTGACCCATTTGGTTATTCAGGACTGTGTTTAATTTCTATTTGTTTATGAATTTCTAATTTCCTTCTGTTATTGACTTCTTTGTGGTCAGAAAAGATACCTGAAATGGTATCTTTTGAATTTGTTAAGACTAGTATTATACCCTAACATTTTATCTATTTTGGAGGATGATATATGTGTGTTTGAAAAGAATGTGCATTCTGCTGTGGATGGATGGAATGTTCTGCGTATGTCTGTTAGGTCCATTGGGTCTATAGTGTTGATCAAGATTGCTGTTTTCTGGGCGCCTGGGTAGCTCAGTTGGTTAAGTGTCTGACTTCAGCTCAGGTCATGTCTCACAGTTTGTGAGTTCAAGTCCCATATCAGGCTCTGTGCTGACAGCTCAGAGCCTGGAACCTGCTTCGGATTCTGTGTCTCCCTCTCTCTCTATCCCTCCCCTGCTTGCTCTCTCTCTCTCTGTCTCTCTCTCAAAAATGAATACACATTAAAATTTTTTTTAAAAAGATTGCTATTTCCTATCTTGCCATTTGCAATGACGTGGATGGAGCTAGGATGTATTATGCTAAATGAAATAAGTCAATCAGAGAAAGACAAATACCATATGATTTCACTCATATGTGGAATTTAAGAAACAAAACAGATGAACATATGGGGAGGGTGGGAGAGAGAAGAGAGAAAAACAAACCACAAGAGAGTCTTAATGATAGAGAACAAACTATGGGTTGAGGGAGGGAAGTGGGTGGTAGATGGGCTAGATGAGCTAGATGTGTAATGGGTACTAAGGAGGGCACTTGTTTTGATGAGCACTGGATGTGGTATGTAAGTGATGAATCACAGAATTCTCCTGAAACCAACATTGCATGGTATGTTAACTAAAATTTAAATTAAGTTTAACTTCAAAAAATAGTTTGCTGTTTCCTTATTAATATTCTGCTTTGATGATCTATCCTCTGATGAAAGTGGGATATTGTAGTCCTCTACTATTATTGTATTGCTGTCTATTTCTCCCTTCAGTTCCATTAAACTTTGCTTTATATATATATTGGTGCTCCAATGTTAGGTGCATCCTTTTTTTAATTTTTTTATTAAAAAAAAATTTTTTTTTTCAACGTTTATTTATTTTTGGGACAGAGAGAGACAGAGCATGAACGGGGGAGGGGCAGAGAGAGAGGGAGACACAGAATCGGAAACAGGCTCCAGGCTCTGAGCCATCAGCCCAGAGCCCGACGCGGGGCTCGAACTCACGGACCGCGAGATCGTGACCTGGCTGAAGTCGGACGCTTAACCGACTGCGCCACCCAGGCGCCCCGCATCCTTTTTTTTTAAAAAAATGTTTATTTATTTATTTTTGAGAGAAAGAGAGAGAGAGAGAGAGAGAGAGAAAGAGAGAGAGAGAGAACAAGCAGAGAAGGGGCAAAGAGAGGGAGGGAGATACAGAATCCGAAGCAGGCTCCAGGCTCTGAGCTGTCAGCCCAGAACCTGATGCGAGGCTTGAACCCATGAACCATGAGATCATGACCTGAGCTGAAGTAGGCCATTTAACCAACTGAGCCATCCAGATGCCCCTAAGTACATCCTCTTGATGAATTGATCTATTTATTATTATACGATGATCTTTGTCTCTTGTGAGTTTTTGACAATGTTGTTTGATGGCTATCTTCCTCCAGTGTCTTCACATGGTCTTTCCTGTGTGTGTATCTATCTACTGTCCTAATCTCTGCTTCTTATAATAACATCAGTCACATTGGATTAGGGCCCACCCATATGATCTCTCTTTACTTTAATTACCTCTTTAAAGGTCCCATATATAGTCCAAATATATAGTCACATTCTGAGGTACTAGGGGCTAGGATCTCAACATATTAATTTGGAGGAACACAATTCAACCCATAACACTGCACTTCCAGTTCCACTGGCTTGGCACAAAAACTTAAGCTCTACAGGATTTAAAAGAATCCCTTAATAGACTATAATACATATTTAAATATGTTTAATTTTTAAAAGGAAGCCATTTGTAGAATTCTCATCTATGAGGGAATTATGCATGAGAAACATTCATTTTTAAAGTAATGATGGCTCCAAGGAAAATATCTATTTTCTCTTTTTATATACTTGAAGGTAACTTGACTATAAAGAGCTTTTATAGTCTGAATTAAAAATAACTTTTTCAGGAAAAATTCTAAACTAAAGCCCAATGTACAGTTCCCCTCATGTAAAGATGTAATAATTCAAGTACGTTCCATATCTAATTTCTCCTTAATGGTGATATAAGTGTGAATAATGATCACATATTTTAGAAAGGACTTCCTTGCCCTTTGGGAAATAATCAGGTAGGGTATGCTAAATTATAGTACAATGAAAACAAATCAAATATCAGTGGCTTGAAATAATGAGTTTATTTTGTGTTCATGCTATTAGGTTAAGTCACATGAGAGTAGCAGTATTTAATCATTTTTAAACTAGGGATACTGCAACTTTGTATAGATAAACCTAATCTATATCAGTCATAGATTGGTCTGGGTCTCTACTCCTTGTTGTCCTTGCTCTTTGTTTTCACCAGCTAAGATATGGCTGGTTACTTTGAGACAAAGAAAGGAACTGAAGAAAGTGCACATATTCCACATACTCAAATAGTATTGGTCAAAAAAAGTCACAAGGCCATGTCTAACTTCAGTGGGGTGGAGAAGTACTATCTAAATTTCAGGAAGAAAGAGAACTGGAAGTATTTGTGACTACCAAATTTGGTAATATTTATGTCAATGTCAGTCTGTAATAAGAATTCTTTTATAGACTTTTCTAGTCCTCCTATGCATCATAGAACCTGCTTTTGAACAATCACACAACTTGATTATCCAGATAATTGTTGTCGGCTTTTGTGTGTTACAAATATGGAAATGCCCTAGACATTGTTAATCCCAGATGCATTTGATGTCACTTACATAGACTTTGTCACAGAGTTTCAGAAATAGTTTCTGGACCTTGCTATTGTTGAAATAGTAGATTTCCAGTAATTCTTCAATACTGGGTCATGTTCTTCCATAATATGTAATATAATTCCTATGCTAGGGCTATTTTTTTCAAACTTTTCCTGTGTCTAGAATTGGAATTCCGTGATAAACATTGAAGAAACCATGTTTCAATAGTTTATTTACTATTTTGTTTTTCTTATTCCAAACTTGACATATAATATGATGTAATATAATGCAAATAATATAAAATATATTCCAGATGATATTTATGTTTAATAATGAAATAGATGACATCTTTATTAAACTGGTTGGTTTTATTAACCAGAAAGAACTTGCTGGTCTAGTGAAATTCCAGTTCTAATTTTGTATTCTTTGTTAGAATAGTGGTATAAGAATTGCTTTATAATATTTTGGTTAAAAAGTACAACAAGTATCTAGTTACTGTGTTGTGTGAATCAATATCAAAGGAATGTATGCTTGTAACTTTCAGTAACAGCTTTATTGACGTAAATTCATGTATATACAATTTAAACATTTAAAGTGTACAATTCAGTGGTTTTTAGTATATTCACAGAGTTGCACAACCATCACCAAGATCAATTTTAGAACATATTCATCATTCCACGAAGAAACTTCTTAGCAGTTACTCTCCATTTCCCCAATCCCATCCCACCACTGGCCCTAGGCAACCACTAATGTACTTTCTGTCTCTACAGATTTGCCTATTCTGGATATTTCCTGTAAATGGAATCATACAATAGATAGTTTTGTGACTGGTTTCGTCAATTTAACATGTTATCAAACTTCATCCATGTTTTTTTTTAAATTTTTTTTAATGTTTATTTATTTTTGAGACAGAGAGAGACAGAGCATGAACACGGGAGGGGCAGAGAGAGGGAGACACAGAATCCGAAGAAGCCTCCAGGCTGTGAGCTGTCAGGACAGAGCCCGACGTGGGGCTTGAACTCAGGGACCGTGAGATCATGACCTGAGCCGAAGTCGGACGCTTAACCGACTGAGCCACCCAGGCGCCCCCAACTCCATCCATGTTGTAACATGTATCAATACTTCATTCCTTTTTACTGCCAAATAGCATTCAATTGTATGAATACACCATATTTATTTATCCATTCATCAGTTGATAGACATTTGGGTTGTTTCCAAGTTTTGGCTATGAATAATGCTCTTACGAACATTTGTGTTAAAATCTTTGTATGTCTGTACATATGTTCTTATTTTGCTTGGATATGTACCTAGGAGTAGAATTGGTAGGTCATATGATAACTCTATGTTTAATTTTTAGAGAAATTTTCAGATTGTTTCAAAACAGCTGTACCTTTTTATATGCCTTTTTTAAATGTTACAAAAAATTTTTTTAACATTTATTTATGTTAGAGAGAGAAGGGTGGGGAGGAGCAGAGAGAGAGGGAGACAGAGAATTCCAAGCAGACTCTGAGCTAACAGCAAAGAGCCCAATGTGGGGCTCAAACCCACAAACTGCAAGATCATGACTTGAGCCAAAGTCACACACTTAACCGACTGAGCCACCCAGGCATCCCAAGATTTTTAAAAATATTTATGTAATCTCTGTACTCAACGTGAGGCTTGAACTCACAACCCTGAGATCAAGAGTCACATGCTCTACTGACTGAGCCAGCCAGGCATCCCCCCATTTTACATTCCTACTAGCAATGTTTAAGAGTTTCAATTTTCCACATCCTTGCTAGGCCTTGTTATTGTATGTCTTTCAGATTATTGTCATTTTAATGGGTGTGGTATTTCCATGTGGTTTTCATTTGCACTTCCCTAATAGGTAATGATGTTGAGTGTCTTTTTTTCATATGTTTATTGGCATTTGTCTATCTTCTTTGGAGAAATGTCTGTTCAGATCCTTCCAACATTTTTCAATTGTGTTCTTTGTCTTTTTCTTATTGAGTGTAAGAATTCTATATATAATCTGGATACAAGTCCCATGAGGGATACGTGATTTGCAAATATTTTTGCTCAATCTTTACGTTGTCTTTTCAGTTTTTGGTGGTGTCCTTTGAAGCACAAGTTTTTCTCTTTTTTTCTTTGTTTGCGTATGCTTTTCTATTTTTCTTTAAGGAAAGATTGCCTAATCCAAACTCACAGAGATTTACACCTGTGTTTTCTTCTATGGCTTTCATAGTATTAGCTCTTATATTTAGATCTTAGGACAATTTTGTTAATTTTTAAAAATTTTCTTTTTAATGTTTATTTATTTTTGATAGAGAGACAGGGAGACAGCACGGGTTGGGAGAGGGTCAGAGAGAGAGGGAGACACAGAATCTGAAGCAGGCTTCAGGCTCTGAGCTGTCAGCACAGAGCCAGACACGGGACTCAAACCCACAAACTGTGAGATCATGACCTGAGCTGAAGTCCCACACTCAACCAACTGAGCCACCCAGGTGCCCCAAATTTTGTTACATTTTTTACATGGTGTGAGGTAGGAGTCCACTTTTATTCTTTTGGAAGTGAATATACAGTTGTCCCAGCACCATTTGTTGAAAAGACTATTCCTTACCCCTATTGAATTATCTGGAGACCTTTGTTGAAAATCAACTGACTGTAAATGTGAGGGTTTATTTCTGGATTCTTAGTTCTATTCTACTGATTGATATGTATATACATATGCCAGTACCACACCATCTTGATTACTGTAGCTTTGTAGTAAGTTTTAAAATTGGGAAGTGTGAGTCCTCCAACTATGTTCTTCATATCTGAGACATTATTTTGGCTACTCTGGGTTCCTTGAAATTCCATGTGAGTTTTAGGATCAGCTTGTCAATTTCTGCAAAGAAGCCAGTTGGATTTTTGCTAAGGAATATTGCTATCTTTATAACATAAGTCTTCTAATCCATGAACATGGGATGTCATTCCATTTATTTAGGTCTTTTTAAACTTTTTAAATGATTTGTGATTCTCAGAGTATGAGTTTTACACTTCCTATTAAATTTATTCCTGAGTATTTTAGTCCTTTTGATGCCATTACAAATGAAATCATTTCCTTAATTTTCAGTTTGTTATAGAACTGTAAAAGCTACTATATAGAAATGTAATTTATTTTTATATGACTCTGTGTCCTGAAACCTTACAGAACTTGTTTATTATTTTGGTAGTTTGTTTTTTACTAGATTCCTTAGGATTTTCTATATACAAGCTTATAACGTCTATAAATAGAGATAGTTTTACTTCTTCATTTCGAATCTGGATGCCTTTAACTTTATTTTATTGCCTAATTGCCCTTTCCAGAATCTCTAACACAAGGTTGAATAGAAGTGGCAGGAACAGACATCATTGTCTTTTTCCTGATCTTAGAAGGAAAAGTTAAATCTTTCACCATTAAGTATTGTTAGCTATGGTTTTTTTGTAGGTGCTGTAAACAATCTTTTAAAGAATTTATAATTGTTACATTCTTCTCTTACATAGTTTCATTACCTAAATATAATAGTAGAGCACAATTTCGTAAAATTAAGAGAAATATTAAGCAAAGAATAAGATTACTTCTTATTTTCTGCTATGTAACTATTGGGCATCTTCATCTTTGTTCTTGCCCTATCTATAACCTCCACCAAGGAAAGTGATCCCCCATTGGACCCTACCGTCTCAGAAGCCATATTTGATATTGTGCTATTTTCCTTCTTTCCCCACCTTCCAACCCCTTTTGTTGGACTGGAATAACCATCTAACCTAAGAATAACCAATCCTTAGGTGAGACAGTAATCTTCACCCTCAGACGCCAGATTAAAAAACATTATTTTCACTAAGTGAATACTCTTTCTCATGATTGGACATAAGGAAAAAAGGAAAGAATTTGTCAGTTATTGGTGCAAGTTCTAGCTGAAAACTTATATGAGAACAGAATCGGCTTGGGAGGCCATAATGGATCATGTATAGCTAAAATTACAAAAAAGTAGAAATTATAAATAAGCAGAAATAGTTATTAAAGCAGGATAGAAAGAAGTAGATACACAGGCTAGAATTAAGTAACACAACAGAATAGTACAGGAAAAGTTCTTGAACTCTTACATCTCAGGTATCTAGAATGTGCTTAAATTCGAAACCAGTCTTCTCCAGCCCCAATTCTTGGGCTTCCATGAGATCTTAGTCTTTTTATCCCTCCACATGAGCTAACTTGAAAGAGTCCTTGTTGCTAGAAAACAAATGAAATAACTAAAAACAGGATAAACTCATTATAATAATTTTTTTTCTCAAGTGACCTGAACTCTAATGAGAAAGACATGGGAAGAGAATGGAAATTATTTTGGGGATAGTAAAAATGCATGAAAATAATGAAGAAAGAAAATAGATGAACCTTAGGGTCCTTGCCCTTAAGCAACTTATGTTGCCTAATGTTGCCGTTAGTTGTTAGAAATGCAATTAGTATTGACTAATTCCTATTTAAGAGAAATATTTGATAATGTGGTAATGATCAAATTGTTAAAATGACAATATTGTGCTTGATAAATTCTTCAAGGATAGGGCATTTGGGAAGAAACCTTGTTAATGGCAAACATCCCTTAAGGATTTAAAATGGTATGGGTGGCAGTATGAATTATAGATGATATAAATGGCAAGAAGCTGTGTCTTGGCAGCTGGCACATGGTTTTAGATGAAGAATAAAGTAATTGTGAAGATGAGGTAAATAAAATGATTGATATTAATTACAGTTGGGCTTTAAGCAATAATGACTGCTATTTAGTCTTTGTGAACAATTGAGGTGTAGGCTGTAATTTTTCCCAGCTGAATTTACTAATTCTGCTCAGCTGCCAAGTAAAGTTAAAGGACTTTACTAATTAAAGATAGGAAGAGCTAATGGTGGAAAGTGTATGTAATTGAGACTGGGGCAATTTTTGACATGTTAGAGGAGTGTATGAGAAGTTAATGAGATACCTTGGCATTTAGTTGGGAAAAAGAGAAGGCCTAGCTCCATGGGCAGTATCAGAACGGCGATTGAGGTATGGGGCTTACATTCCATTTATTGGCCTAGTAATCATGCCTTGTTGATTATAGCAAATTTACTAAAATGTACTGCTTTGAGATGGTGATTTTGGCCAGGGTGTTAATTTCCAAGCTTCCTCAAGCTAATGTTCATGGAAAGCCAAACATAGGACCTAGAATTGAAGTAAATGAAACAATGATCACACAGGTGAACTTTAGTACAGAAATAATATGGTATAAATCAACATTTTTAGAGTGTGGATTCAGCAGTCTAATTAATTGACTTCGTTGAATTGTAGTGGAGTATGAGAACGTGGAAGTTTTGCATTCTCCTGCAGGTTTGAGTCCTAAAATTTCGTTCTTCAAAGTAACTCTTATCATTCATATTTTTATTGCATATTACATTAATGAGTGTTCTCCAGAGAAACAGAACCAGTAAGATAGAAATATACATATGTAAGAGATTTAGTGTATGAATTGATTCATGCAAATATGGAGACAAGAAGTCCCATAATCTACCAATGCAAACTGGAGAACAGGAAAGCTGGTGGTATAATTCAGTCCAAGTCAAAAGTCTGAGAAGCAGGAACGTTGATGGACTAGTTCAAGCAAAGAGAACAGATTCTCCCTTCCTCTGCCTTTGTGTTCTATTCAGATCCCCAAAGGGAATGGGATGATTTTTACCCATGTTGGTGACAGGGATTTTCTTTACTCAGTCTACTAATTCAAATACAAATGTCTTTCAAAAACATCCTTATAGGCACACCAGAAATAATGTTTACCAGCCATCTGGGCATCCATTAGCTCACTCAAGTTCACATGTAAAATTAACCACACGTATACAAGTTATTACAAGGCAGTTTGAGACATGTTGCAACACATGATTTTTTAAGATGGAGGAAATTTGTTTTCAAGTGGCTATTGGGTATGTCACAAGTGGGGATTTGGTTACATTCATGGGATTATGGTGTTATGGTTTTATATGCTAAGTATATAGAGTTTGATATAAAATCCTCTTGAAAGGTGATATTTATTGAGAATGATATTGCCGTATTCTAACAAAGCATTTAAAGTGAACACAAAGAATTTTTCATATAACCTGAAATAAATTTAAAAATTCAGTTCTGGTGTGATTGTGGTTGCTTACATAAGAATGCAGATAAATTCTATCATTATCAGAGATTTAAGAGGAATATTATATTCCTTAGTTACAATTGATATGATGAGAAAAAGAAGAAAAAGTATAGGAAATATTACTCTACAGGAAATTAGTGGCTTGTTAAGGTCTGGTCAGAAGTGTCTTAGTTTGGTAAGCTTATCTAGGTGAGAGAATAGAGTAGCCTGACAGATGTAGTGAATATGAATAGAAGCTTCCAGTTTATATTTATAATCAGATTAAATTTGGGGAGATGCATCAGAACAAGAGTTTGGAGGGGCTCCTGGGTGGTTGAGTCAGTTAAGCATCTGGCTCTTGATTTTCACGTCTTGATCTTGATCTCAGGGTCGTGAATTCAAGCCCTGTGTTGGGGCTCCACACTGGGTGTGGAGCCTACTTAAAAAAAAACAAAAACAAAAAACAAAAACAAGAATTCAGAGTCAGACTCCCATAGGTGTTAGGAGCTTTGAAATTGATGATATTGGAAACTGTAAAAGAATGGAAAAGAGTCATGGTTATTCTTCCTTTGTTGATGCTGGCTTTCCACACAACTCCTTGGCATGATCCATAATATTTTTCTAGCCTTAAGAAACACCTTGCCATTCTCCAACATTGTTTAGTGAAAAACAAAGCAATCTGAGTAGCAGTAGTTGTGCTACATAGGAGGTGCACTAGAATTGCTAAACCACAAGTGTCATTGTGAAAAGCAATAATTTTGAACTTAGCTATCCAAAAGTTTTTGTGCGAACATTTGCAATAAGGGATTAAAACATGAATAAAATGGTAGTAAACCCTAATAGTTCTAAACCACATTATTTTGCAGCATTAACTGCAAATACTCTTGTTTTACAAGAATTAGTTGGTTGAGATAAACACTTTCAAAATAAATAAGCAGTTTGGTTACATGCTATCAACATTTATGAGTGCCTGTTATGTGAAAATAACCACTATGGTAAGAGCTGTAAAACGGGCGTTCTTCAACTACTTCCTTTTCGAAAACCTCCCCCTCAGATCAATCACAAATCTTATAACTTCTACTTCTTTATCCTGGCCTTGATTTAGACCCTCACTTGCACTCAGTTCCAACCTCATTACTGATCTTGCTTGCTCATCCTTCCATAAGCCATCCTTCATTCTGCTCCCACAGCTATCTTTGTAAAATACCAATTAGGTCATGTTGAATCCCTGCCTAAATTTCTTCAATGGTGCCTTGCAGCCTTCAGAATGAATTTCATAGTCCTCTGTATGGCACAACCCCTTCTTATTCTCATTTTGGTTTCTCTTGCCTTATTTCTCCCCATATTTTCTCATGCACCTTATGTTCACGCAGAGCAAGCTATTTGCAGTTTTGCAAAATGAACTTACATCACTCCTTTCCCTGTATGTATCTTTTCAGGTTCATTTATTTCCCCTCCCCTCTTTACTCTTTTGCTTCTTTCACTTTCTTCCCCCAGTCTGAATTAATCGGCCAACCAGAGCACTCATAACTATATCATAACACTTTCTATATTGACCTGTAATTGGTTAAACTGTTTGCATCTGTCACTGGACAAGGAGTTACTTAAAGACAAGAGCTATTTATTTTATTTTTATTTACTTAGTGTTGGCATAGTGCCTGGCTCATAGCATGGACTCATTAAGTGGTCATATGTGCAGTCAAACCTTCCTCCTCAATATCTTTCATGTAAATCCTCTCTTCTCAATCTCTACTGCCATTGTCTTGAGTTCTTATTGCTCAGTTGAAATCCTAAAACAACCTCTGTCGCCATTGTTTTTAGTTCTTTGCGGTGATGATTCACTCTTCATATTGTCACTACTTAATGTATTTTAAAAATATGTAGACTTGATCATTTCACTGAATGACTTAAAATCATATGTGCCTCATCATTATATTAAGAATGAAGTCTAGGGGCGCCTGGGTGGCGCAGTCGGTTAAGCATCCGACTTCAGCCAGGTCACGATCTCGCGGTCCGTGAGTTCGAGCCCCGCGTCGGGCTCTGGGCTGATGGCTCAGAGCCTGGAGCCTGTTTCCGATTCTGTGTCTCCCTCTCTCTCTGCCCCTCCCCCGTTCATGCTCTGTCTCTCTCTGTCCCAAAAATAAATAAAAAATAAAAACGTTGAAAAAAAAAATTAAAAAAAAAAAGAATGAAGTCTAAAAAAGCCAAACTTGGAGTGTCTGGGTGGCTTAGTTGCTTAAGCATCTGACTCAGGTCATGATCTCACAGTTCATGAGATCAAGCCCTGCATCAGGCTCCACCCTGTCAGCACAGAGCCTGCTTGGGATTCTCTCTCTCTCTTTCTCTTTCTGCCTCTTCCCTCTGTGCTTTCTCTCTTTCAAAATAAATAAATTAAAAAAAAATAAATTAAAAAGCCAAACTCATAGAAACAGAGAGTAGAATGGTGGTTACCAGGGGCTGAGAGTGGAGGATGGGGAGAGGTTGGTCAAAGAGTACAAACTTCCAGTTGGATGATGAACAAGTTCTGAGGATCTAATGTACAGCGTTGTGATTACAAATAATAATACTGTATTATATAATTGAAAGTTGTTAAGACACTAAATCTTAAATGTCCTCACCACAAAAAAGAAGTGGTAATTATGTGCCAGGATGGAGGTATTAGCAAATGCTATGGTGGTAGCCATTTTGTAATATATAAACGTATCAAATCAATACCTTGTACACCTTAAGGTTACACAGTGCTATATGTCACTTATATCTCAATAAAGTTGACAAAGAATAAGGTCCACATCTAAAGGCTTTCAGGGGAGAAATCCTGTCACCCTTTCTAGTCTTGTCATCCACCATGACTCATACTCTGTGCAGCCCCATGCTGCACTCTGAAAGTGCCTGTCCTGCCTCCATTCCTTTGCGTGCTTAGCTAGCTCTACTAGTGCTCTTGTCTCTGCACCTACTGTATTGTGATGGTTCCCTTTCTAGTCTTTCTCCTGTACAACTCTTTACTGACAGGGATTTTGTCCTGTTCATTTGTCTAATTGCTAATCAGTAGGCATTTGTTGAACAGGCAAATGAAGGGCATATTTGATACAACTAGATATACTGAACTAGAATTTTATTTACTTGTTTCCAATGGTAATTACTTTAAAGTACTTCCTGTGGGGGGCACCTGGGTGGCCCAGTTGGTTGAGCATCTCACTGTGGCTCAGGTCATGATCTCGCAATTCATGAGTTCAAGCCCCACATGGGGCTGCTCTCTGCTGTCAGCACGGAGCCAGCTTCAGATCCTCTGTCCCCTTCTCTCTGCTCCTCCCGTGCTTCTCCTCTCTCTCTCTCTCTCAAAAAATTAATTAATTAAAAAAAGAAACTCTTTTTGTTTGTGTAAGAACTCCTGATAGGTCTAGGCTTTCAGTTAAACAGGCTCAAAACAGAAGTGTCATATTCATATTCATTCCAAGAGACATATTTGAATACTGGCTATATTTTAGCTAGCACACTATATTGCAACAGTTTTTTTGTTTGTTTCTCTTAGGTGTACAGTCTTGAAATTATTTCTATTAAACTTCTTCTGACCATCTATTTATCAAAGTCACTTTGAATTTTCTTTACTCAAAACATTAGTAATTCTTTTCAACTTAGTGTTTAACCACAAATCAAATAAGCATGCTTGCTATTCTACTATTTGAGTTCAAGTACACAAATATTAACTGACATTAGCAAAAGAATGACCTCAAGTTACTGCCCTTCAGTCCCTCTGCCAGAGTAATAGTAAGTCAGTGAGGATTATTGTGCTTTAATTTCTGATCTGTGGTGTTTCTACTTAATAATATCACCAATATTTTAAAATTTTTTAAATGTTTATTTATTTTTGAGAGAGAGAAAGACAGAGCATGAGCAAAGGAGGGGCAGAGAGAGAGAGGGAGACACAGAATCTGAAGCAGGCTCCAGGCTCTGAGCTGTCAGTACAGAGCCCAACATGGGACTCTAACCCAGGAACTGCAAGATCATGACCTGAGCTGAAAAGTTCAGACACTTAACTGACTGAGTCACCCAGGCGCCCCATTTTTATTATTTCTCAATAATGATCATGTAATTTCCCACCAAATTTAAACAGGAAGTTTTCTTTGCTAGGAGTTGCCAGTCTCTATTAGAAGATGATGCTTTTGATTTAAGATCAGGTTGTGATCTCATTGTCATGTTCCCACAGTCCTGAGATAAAGACCCACATGGGGCTCCATGTGGGGCTCCAAGGTCAGGCTCCATGTCAGGCTCCATGCATGTCTGGCTCTGCACTGGGCATGGAGCCTGCTTAAGATTCTCTCCCTCCCCGTTCCCTGCTTTCTCTCTCTCTCAAGTAAAAACAATAACAAAAAGAGATTCTTGTTCAGCAGATCCATGGCAGTATTTCAAAGTAAGTGCTTTCATCTTATTAAAATATAATGGGCTAGTATATATATTCATATATATTATATATATGTACATATATACATATATACATATACGTATATATATATTTTAATGTTTATTTATTTCTTTTGACAGGGTGTGGGGAGAGGGACAGAGGGAGAGAGAGAATCCCAAGCAGGCTCCATGCTCAACATGGGGCCTCACTCAGGGCTGGATCCCATGACCATGAGATCAGGACGTGAGCTGAAATCAAGAGTCAGACACTCAACTGACAGAGCCATCCAGGTGCCCCAGTATTTTTACTTTGTTTCTAGTTATTTTTTTATTCATTAATATAACACCTATATTTTGGACATTGGATCTACAAGCAATTTATGGTTTGCTTCATGGTTCTATAAAATATTTATAAAGTAATAGACATAGTATACCTGACTCAGGAATATCATAAAAATAAATTTTTTTTTTTTTTTACTAGAGTGCTTGTTTTAATTTCCTAGTGCTGCTGTCATAAGGTACTAACTATATCCTGGGTGACTTAAACGACAGAAATGTATGTCTCACAGTTCTGGGGGCTGGAAGTCTAAGATCAAGGATGCAGGCTTTGTTCCTTCTGAGGGGTATGAAGGAGAACATGTTGTTGCCTTCACCAACATTCCTTGGCTCATGGATGGCATTTCCCTGAGTCTTCATATCATCTTATATTTGTACATATCTCTGTGTCCAATTTTTCTCTAATTGTTAAGTACACAGTCATATTGGATTACACCCCTAATGATTTCAACTTAACTTGATCATCTACAAGGACCCTATTTCTGAATAAGGTCAAATTCACAGGTACTGGGAGGGGGATTAGGACTTCAGCATATATCTTAAAATACATTTTAATGTTTATTTATTTTTGAGAGACAGAGCATGAGTCAGGGCGCAGCAGAGAGAGAGGGAGACACAGAATCCAAAGCAGGCTCCAGACTCTGAGCTGTCAGTACAGAGCCCAACGCGGGGCTTGAACTCGTGAACCATGAGATCATGACTTGAGCCAAAGTCAGACGCTTAACTGACTGAGCCACCCAGGTGCCCCTAAAAATACATTCTAAACATTGAGGTTTATAGAATGAATGAAGCATACCTTTCTGAAAACATGATCCCCAGTGTCCACTCCTATATTGTAAGTGATATGGTTTGGAAAACTTCAGTTATTCTTTCAGCATACCAACATATTCCTGGATTTTTTTAGTACCAAATTTCTGTTTAATAATAAGAACATGACATTTAAGGAGTGTAATTAATGTTTAAGGGTACATTTCACAACCATGCTACAATACTGTGGCATCATGTCATGTGGTTTGTTGAGTGAGTTTATTGGTAGACTATGCAGTTTCAAGTGTAAGGTAGAAAGTTATGCTCCCTGGAGTCCAACTGGTTTCGCTTTTCTCATGGTTACAGAGGGCTTACACTAACCAGCTGTCTTGAAATGTAGAGCCTGGGAAGGGACGAGGAAAATTATAAAAAGGAGTACTGATGGTTCAGCACCAGCCAGTTATCGCTGCTGGAAGGAACAAACGTCTGTCTTTTCTACTTCTACCAATGCCATTTTACCTTCGTGGAACTCTATCATAATGTTCTCATAGTATTCTGAAATAATATGGCTTCCGTGCTCCTAATTTACTATCTTGGAGTGATTTAAGTATTGGAAGGCTGATTCTTATCACCTTAAAATCAAAGAATCCTAGAATCCAGGAACTTTGAAATGAACCTTATGCATCAGTGGGTTCAAAGTTCCAACCCAGTGCACAGAACCTGCTATAGCACCCTGCAAATGTTATATTGTGCTACTTTAAAATATGAAGAAATAAACTATAACTGATATTTTATGATGTAATATTAAATAGAAAATGCTAAGTATAATGACAAAAATATGATGACTTCCACTCAAGAATTTATGTTTATGCATGCCACTGTTAAAAAAAAAAAATATATATATATATGGCTTAGATGTATTCAGGTATTTGAATACAACACTGAGCAAGACAGACACCAACATGGTTCTCTCAAGCATTTATAGTCCCTCAGAGAATGAACATTTTATTTCAGTAAAATGTGGAAAGTTATAAATGGGGAAGTTAAGAGTGCAAGGAGCACATAACAGGACCCTTAAATTATTCTGGGATAAGACAAGGAAAGTTTCCATGATGAAATGTCAGTTATGTCAACACTGATGAAAAGGAGTCAAGCATTGAGAGGAGGAGGAGAGAGGTTAACAAGCAAAAGCTGCAGTATGCACACAAAGACCTGGAAGTTGGAGAGAGCATGTTATTGATGATTCTTGCAAAGAATATAGCAAGTTATTCCATGTTATATTTATCTTACTTATTCAATCACAGTGTGGCTAATAGCCATGAACAGAGATAGGTAGATACCGAATATTTTCTTTTCAATGAATTTAATTGTGAGCCATCATCTACTCCTTTCATTTTTTACAGCTTTCCGCTCCATCATCTCAGTGAAATTTCTCAGTGACAGTGAGTGGTTCAAGGTCCCTCAGTTCACATTTTATTGAAGCTTTTATTTATTTCTTGAGCATGATAAACGATGTCTATGTTTTATCTCATATAATTCTCATAACAACCTTGCCAGCCAGTACTATTACCTCCAACTTATAAATGGGAAAAATGAGCTTCAAAGAAGTTAGTTAAATAATATGCCCAAGGTCACACATGGCCAGATGCCAAATCCTGCCTGTCTGCTTCCCTAGTCTATTCTCTTTCCACTCTGCTTTACTACCTATAAATTGCACAGTGGATCGTGAGAGGCCAGGTTCTGAACATGAATTACACTTTTTGAAATTGAAAGTCTCAGCCACAAGATTCCTCTTTTCTTTTTCTTTCTTCTTTAGAGAGAGAGAGCACATATGAGCTGGGGAGTGGGGCAGAGAGAGAGAGAGAGAGAGAGAGCAAGAGAGAGAGAATCCCAAGCAGGTTCCACGCTTGGCATACCCTGGGGTCATGATCCGAGCCAAAAGCAAGAGTTGGACACTCCACCAACTGAGCCACTCAGGCATTCCAAGATTCCTCTTTTCTATTCCCCTCTCATTCCTTCCTGTGAATCTTCACTCCATTCTCCCATATATATCACTGCCTTGGAAAGACTCATCTCTCCTCTGAAGAAAACTAGAAATTCTTTTTTCTCTTTTTAAAAAAATTTTAAAAAATGTTTATTTATTTTTGAAGGAGAGAGAGACAGAGCGTGGGCAGGGGAAGGGTAGAGAGAGGAATACACAGACTCTGAAGCAGGCTCCAGGTTCCAAGCTGTCAGCACAGAGCCCAACGTGGGGCCTGAACCCACAGCCATGAGATCATGACCTGAGCCAAAGTCAGACACCCAACTGACTAAGCCACCCAGGCGCCCTGAAACCTAGAAATTCTTTAAGCCCCAAAGTGCTTGATTTACCTGTTTTAATAATTGAAAATATACACCATCAGGAAATTTTTTCCTTTAGGTAAATTCATTCTTTCATGATCAGTTTAAATCAAATGTCTCATTAAGGTAGTCAATGGCAGGGGAAGAACAGAGAGGAAAGGGAACTAATAATTCAGGCCCCCTTTGATAGGCCCTTTATGTTAGATTATGTTTGACCCTTTAAAAGTCAGTAGCTCGTTTCATCCTCAGCATATATGTAGGGTAGATATTATAATTCCCACCTAGCCAGTAAGCAAATGTTGGCACTGTTGCCTTAGTTGCAGAGCTGGGATTTGAACTCTGGTCTGTAAGTATCCAGTGCCCATGATTTTTGACTATGATACGCTGATCATTCATTACTTTCAAAGTTTTCATTGAGGGATTCTATGTGATAGCACTGAGACTATCAAGATGAGAATTGAACTCAGTATTTTACCTTTATTTTCCAACTGGGTCTGAATTGGTGATTGGTAATTTGTGGCATTAGTGCCTGGCACATAATGCAAACCTGAATAGTTGATACATGACATATTTATTTAATTTTCATCCTAGAATTTGGCCACTTGTCACCATGTCTATATGAAACTTCTATCCTTTAACTTTTCTCCTTAAATATACTGTTTGGACTTATTATTAATTTGCCCCCACTGGATGCAGTCATATATCTATATGCCCATGCAAGTCATTATGTGTGTGCCCTTAATCTTGATCCTTTCCTCTCCAGACTGTACACATCTGTTCTCCCAGCCCTTTGTGTTTGGCCAGAAGAAGGATCTTGAAGTGTATAGACCTGGCGGCATTCCCCAGCATCACAGTTGCTCGTGTTTGGGAATTGGACAGTTCCTACTCACGTAGAACTGCGCGTGCGTCTGTGGGAAGCCCTGTACTTAAGTTTTTCTTTGGTTTGTCTATTGGTTATCATGCTGTCCCATAATTTAATTCTGAGTGGGTGGGAACTTGTCTATGTTCAGTATACTGTCTGCTTTCTCCCTATTTTATTTATTTTGTTTAATGTTCTCATCTCTGCACCACACCTTTCTAAAGTGATGTGCAAACTGGAGGTTTCAGGTAGAAAGTCTCAGGTATTAATCAAAGCCTTACACATGTAAAGACCCCAATATTCCTGATAGGCCATTGATATCCTCAGGCTTGTGACATTTGTTGGTCCCCAAATCTGCCATCCTTAACAATTAAGCATTTAGGCATCTTCAAAAACAGCCTATGTCTGTGTTGTAATCTGACTCCAGTTTGAATATAATTTAGATGTAAGTTTTCTGTATAGGACTAGTTATCTGGGACTACTTTATTCCACGTAAACCAAAAGAAAAATATGGGAAATCGGTGAATTGGTTAAAATTAAACACAAAATGGAGGCTGGACGTGAAAATTCTCTGGGTGACAAACCATTTAAGCTATGTAAGCAAAACTGTATCTAACGTATTTCATGAACACAAGTAATAGCTAACTTAGGTAATTTCTTGCAAATGCCTCTGACATCATAAAAGAAACTTGTCATCTTCCTAAAAATGCTGTAAGGTAATCACTTTTAATCAATCCCCTGCCATGTGGAAACCCCCATTGTAATAGCCAGTCATTATAAAGGTTAAACAACTTCCTTATTTTTACTTCATAAGCCATCCTGTAACATTCCTGCAACCTGAACTTCCTATTAGTTTCGAATTTGAAAGCTCCCAATTCTAGAATGGTTCTTATATGCCCAATAAGCTCTTACAAAATACTATTTATTGATCTGGTGGTTTTAATTTTTTATTTCTGGATTTTTGACAGTATTATGGGTTCAACTGTGTCCCTCCAAAATTCATATGTTGAGGTCCTAATCCCTAGTACCTCAGAAGGTGACTATATTGGGAGATAGGATCTTTATAGAAGCCATTAGTTAAAATGAGGCTGAGTGGACCCTAGTCCAATATTAATAGTGTTTTTATAAGAAGAGGAATTAGGACAGAGACACATTCAGAGGGAAGGACCATGTGAAGACAGGGAGAAGATGGTCATCTACAGGATAAGGAAAGAGATCTCAGAAGAAACCAAATCCTGCTGATACCTTGATCTCAGACTCCTAACTTCCAGAATTGTGAGAAAATAAAGCTCTATTGTTCAAGCCACCCAGTCTGTGGTCCTCTGTTATGGCAGCCCCAGCAAACTAACACAACTGGCTTTCAAATGTGGGCAGAGTGGTGTAAATTTTCAATTAGACCCACTCAATTTAGGTAATATAGTACAGTACCAAAAAAGAAATCCTCCAAAATAATCAATTTTGACAATATTGATTTATTTTTCCTGATAATATTAATTATATCTTACTATGGAATAAGCACTCAGGAATTGAGGGTGATGTCCCTTGTTCAGTTGATGGCAGTAAATGAAGTCTATGTGGCCTTATGCCACCATCTAACTAAAATAACATTTTTTTAAAGATTTTATTTTTAAGTGATTACTTGAACCCAGTGTGGGGCTAGAACTCACACCCTCAAAATCAAGGGCCGCATGCTCTGCTGATTGAGCCAGCCATGTGCCCCTAAAAATTTATTTATTAACATGTAAAATTGATACAAGTACAGTTTTTTTCCCTTCACAAGGCCTATAAAGTTACATAAATGGGGCAATTTTAATCGTAAAATCTATATTCAAAATAACATTGGTAATTTGATTCTGTTATCTGAAAAATTATATTCTGGCAATACTTTCTTTTGGATATCAGATGCAAAAAGTATGGGGAAAGACTGTATAAGGAGGAAAAGAACAGGAAAAGCATTCACTAGATTTTAATCAAAACATTATTTGTTGAGTATTGCACTTTACTAGAATGAAAGATATGTATATGTTATAAAAACTAATTAAGACTGCTTTTGCTCACAAAAAGAAGCAGCTGGGTTTTAGCATTTGTGTGTATTCAAGATCAGTGTTCACTAGAAAAAGAAAATCCATGGCCATTTTAGAAAAAAATAAAAATGTAGCTTACTCATCAGTCATTAAAAACATTCTTTATGTGCACATGGAGCAGAAAGCTCATTAGGTTTATAATCCAGCCACTTCCAGTTCTTACAAAGCTTGATTTCTTGATTAGATGCAATTTTTAGTTGGATAGTTTAAACCTGAAATTAGAAATTTGTACAATATAACGATTTGGTCTTACTGCCACCAGGCAGTATCACTTAGGGACTCGTAAACCAAGGAATTCTGGCTTCTGAAATTCTGGGATAGGATGATAGGATAGTGACCCAAAGAGCTCAGGTCTTCCTTTCACCCCCACATCTTTGCATTGATTTGAAATCTGATTCTAACAACTCTGAGAATCTGGGAAAAGGAAAGTCCTCATGACAGATTCACTGATAGCCCTAAAGGTGATTCCCTGGGCTGTAATCTTCCCTTTCCAAAACAAATCAGCAGGAATAGAGAAAGTAATGATTTTAAAGGCTATCTGACTTGCAGCTGTTACAGCCTTTCTTAGCTGTCAGTAAAAAAACCTGTGATGTTCCACAAACGATGAAAACTTCAAACTCCCCTTCCAAAAATGGTAGGACTTCAGAGTCTATTGCCAGGATCTAAAAAGAATTTCCACCATCCTTGAAGCAACACAACGAAATTGAAAAACGAAAATAGTTGACAGACCATGTGCATCATGCTGTCAGAACCAGAATAATCCTTCTTAATTGAAAGCAGATATAAAGACCCCTCCCTCATCTTCTCTTCCTACCATGCTTCAAATATGCAGGCACTACCTTCTAAGGCAGCCAGATTGCAGGTTTCCCTATCTCCACCTACCTCTACTCCCTGAATCAATCAATATTCACCTGAGAATTGCAACTTCCTGAAAGCAGGATCTAGGAAGGAACCGAAGTGGCATTCTGGGATGTATAAATCCCACCACACCCCAAACTCCAGAACACTGAAAGGACAAAGATAAGAAGAGTCCTTGTGACAGTGCCCACTGAGGGTTGCAGCTTTATGTACCTTCCAACTTTTCAAAGTATTTAGGGCTCTGGAAAGTGAGAGAAAGAGGATATACCATCTTATTCCTTTAGAGTTGCAGTACATGAAATCCTGCTGGTTACCAGAAATGAGTCTAGCTCAGGATTTCTCAGCCTTGGCACTGTTGGTATTTGGGGCAAGATAATTCTTTGGTGTGGGGTGCTGGCATGTGTAAGGTCAGCAACATCTCTGGATTTCTGAGATCTCTGGCTTCTACTTTTTTTAAAAAAATTATTTATTTGAGTAATCTCTACACCCAATATGGAGCTCAAACTCATGACCCTGAGGTCAAGAGTCAAATGCTCTTCTGACTGCTGGCTTTATTAGGTGTGAGTAGGACTCCTTCCCCCAAGTTATGACAACCAACAACATCTCCAGACAATGCTAACTGTCCCTTAAGGCAAAATCACTCTTGGTTGAGAACCTTTAGAAGAAGACAATCAAAGACATGATTAATTGAAGAAGAGATTGTTGGGCAGAAAAAAATGACCTAGGTATATGGGTCAAAATGGGTTACTGAGGTCCAGACAAAATCTATAATCACTAATATTTATCGAGAGATCATTGTATGCCAGATACTACTCTAAGTGTTTCATCACATTATCATTATCTCATTTAGCCTGGGACCACCCTATGAGGTAGGTACTATTACCACCTCCATTTTACTATTGAAGAAATGGAGACACAGAAAGGTAAGGCAGGGGTCCACTTTTAAGTTGAATTGAATCAAATCTGATCCAATCCCCCACAACTGGACTCCAGAGTCCATTATCTAATCACTAAGCTGTAAACATGTATATATATATATATATATATATATATATATATATACATATACATATACATATACATATATATACATACATACATATACATATATACATATATGTATGTGTGTGTGTGTGTATATATATATATATATATATATATATATATAGTCTTTTGTAAATTGCAGGGCACTTTTCCATTTTAGTCCTGTCTCTCCCCCTGATTTATCTGTATGCCATGATGGTTTCTTCCTGCAGGTGTAACCTCCAGGCAGGTAAAGAGTCTATTTTGTTTGTTTTTGTTTTTGTTTTTGTTTTAGTGTAGATAACTCTATTTTTTTCAATATATGAAATTTATTGTCATATTGGTTTCCATACAACACCCAGTGCTCATCCCAAAAGGTGCCCTCCTCACTAACCATCATCCACCCTCCCCTCCCTCCCACCCCCCATCAACCCTCAGTTTGTTCTCAGTTTTTAAGAGTCTCTTATGCTTTGGCTCTCTCCCACTCTAACCTCTTTTTTTTTTCCTTCCCCTCCCCCATGGGTTTCTGTTAAGTTTCTCAGGATCCACGTAAGAGTGAAAACATGGTATCTGTCTTTCTCTGTATGGCTTATTTCACTTAGCATAACACTCTCCAGTTCCATCCCCATTGCTACAAAGGGCCATATTTCATTCTTTCTCATTGCCACGTAGTACTCCATTGTGTATATAAACCACAATTTCTTTCTTTTTTTTTTTTTTTTATTTATTTTGGGACAGAGAGAGACAGAGCATGAACGGGGAGGGGCAGAGAGAGAGGGAGACACAGAATCGGAAACAGGCTCCAGGCTCCGAGCCATCAGCCCAGAGCCTGACGCGGGGCTCGAACTCCCGGACCGCGAGATCGTGACCTGGCTGAAGTCGGACGCTTAACCGACTACGCCACCCAGGCGCCCCTAAACCACAATTTCTTTATCCATTCATCAGTTGATGGACATTTAGGCTCTTTCCATAATTTGGCTATTGTTGAGAGTGCTGCTATAAACATTGGGGTACAAGTGCCCCTATGCATCAGTACTCCTGTATCCCTTGGGTAAATTCCTAGCAGTGCTATTGCTGGGTCATAGGGTAGGTCTATTTTTAATTTTCTGGGGAACCTCCACACTGTTTTTCAGAGCGGCTACACCAGTTTGCATTCCCACCAACAGTGCAAGAGGGTTCCCGTTTCTCTGCATCCTCTCCAGCATCTATAGTGTCCTGATTTGTTCATTTTGGCCACTCTGACTGGTGTGAGGTGATATCTGAGTGTGGTTTTGATTTGTATTTCCCTGATGAGGAGCGACGTTGAGCATCTTTTCATGTGCCTGTTGGCCATCTGGATGTCTTCTTTAGAGAAGTGTCTATTCATGCTTTCTGCCCATTTCTTCACTGGGTTATTTGTTTCTCGGGTGTGGAGTTTGGTGAGCTCAAAGAGTCTATTTTGATCATGACAGAGTACAGTTGCAGCACCAGACCCAATAGCTGGGGCCTGGCACTCATCTTAATGCTTTAAGGCTAGAATTTGAAATGCAGTTGGCCTTTGAATAACATGGGTGAGAACTACACTCATCCACTTACACATGAATTTTTTTGGATAAATACAATACGGTACTGTAAATATATTTTTCCCCCTTATGATTTTCTTAGTAACATTTTTATTTTTCTATGGCTTACATTATTGTAAGAATATAGTATATAATATATATAGAAAACATATATAATGTGTCTTAATCTATGTTTTTTTTCTTTCATTGCATTTTTCTTTTCTTTTTTTTTAAATATGAAATTTATTGTCAAATTGGTTTCCATGCAACACCTAGTGCTCATCCCAAAAGGTGCCTTCCTCAATACCCATCACCCACCCTCCCCACCCTCCCTTAATCTATGTTTATGTTATCGGTAGGTCTTCTGGTCAATAGTAAACTATTAGTATTTAAGTTTTGGGGGACTCAAAAGTTTTATGTGGATTTTTGGCTGTGTGGGGGATCGGTGCCCCTAACCTCATTGTTCAAAGGTCAGTTGTATCTAGGTTGAGCCACAGATTTACTCTGCTTATTCGCGTTGGCCACAGACATAGATTCTGTTGCTGCTTCTCCTTAAGTGTTTCGAATAACCTGAATCCCATCCACTTGTCTGAGACCTTGATCAATCTAGAAACACCACCGCAGGGCTTGTTTTCTATTCCCCATACTCCCTGGCAATATATGAGAATGTACTCTTAAGGCATTGCTTCCCTTGTGGGATTGGCTTATCATAGGTAGAACTCTGACCTTCATCAAGCCTGAAATTATTATACCTCATGGGACACAGTGTTTGGGGTTAATACTGCCTTACCCTCAGGGACAAGCCCTATAATACAGCCAGTTCCTCTGGTCCTGGTCCCTCAGAGCCCAGACTTCCATCCACCTTCCCCCAGGCTTTCTCTTAAAGTTCGTGCATGACTTCTTGCCAGTCAAGGTAGTGACACGGTTAGTTTTCTTGTTTTGTTTCTGGTGTTTGTTTTAAAATATTATTTTGATCGTCTACAGAATTTATGTCACAAGCAAGGTGTATGATATAGTGCCATTTGAGCAAAGCAGCTAAGTGATTTTACCTTTGCTAAGTGGCAAAGCCAGGACTTAAACCCAGATCATGAAACCATGGATCTTCAGGGTTTGAAAGACTTTTTAAAAGTCATCTAATCCAACGAAGTAAATGAAACTCGGATATATTCTGTAACATCTCTGCCAAGAAGTTAGCTAGCCTGTGTTTGAATCCCTTCCCTTCCAGGGCAGCTCAGTTTCCATCTTTGGCTATTCTGAGAGTCATTTGCTTAATCATTGTCACAGTCTTTAATCATTCAACAAGTATTTCAGGGCCTGATATGTGCACCAGCAGGTACTATGTGGATTTTGAGGTAATTTCTGGAAGTAACTTCAATTAAAGATAGAAAGTGGAAAGTTCTACCAGAGGAGTACTGATAAAGTGCTATGGAAACTGTCAGACAGTTCTTCCTTCTATTGACCCCAAACCTACCTGTCTTACTGTGTAGCTTCCAAAATTTGGTCTTAATGCTATTCCTCCTAGCCGTAAAGAAACACGTTATTCCATTTCATTACAGCTAGTGTGACATTCTTTAGCTGTTTCTCATAAACTGTTTTTCAGATTAATTTTTCTTCTGATTACACCTCTCTGAACCCATTTCAGTTTCTCCTACGTTGCTCTGCAGGGAGATCCCTGTCTCTGAACAGTACTCCATATGGACTAGTTAGAAGAGAAGAAAGGTAGACTAACTTTTTCTCATTCTAGATAACTGTCATTATAGGGCACATAAAAAACTACATTTGCTTCTAAGTTACCATGCTCATCACACTGTTATCTCAAAGTGATCCTACTACTCACTAAAACCCATGATGCCAGACATTTGGAAGATAGTGTTGTGACTAGGGTCCCACTCTCTCTTTTTTTAAAGTTTGTTTGTTTGTTTGTTTGTTTATATATAGAGAGAGACAGTGCAAGTAGGGGAGGGACAGAGAGAGAGAGAGAGAGAGAGGGAGAGAGAGAGAATCCTATGTGGGCTCCAACTCAGGAACTGTGACAAGGTAATGACCTGAGCTGAAGTCAGATGCTTACCCAACTGAGCCACCTAGGCAGGTACCCCTAGGATCCCACTCTTTTACTTTTTTTTTTAGTGTTTGTTTTCTTATTGAGAATGAGAAAGCATGAGCAGGGCAGGGTCAGAGAGAGAGGGAGACACAGAATCTGAAGCAGGCTCCAGGCTCCAACCTGTCAGCACAGAGCCTGATGCCGGGCTTGAACTCACGAACTGTGAGATCATGATCTGAGCTGAAGTCGGATGCTTATCCAGGCATCTCTGTAGGATCCCACTCTTAATCATCTTATCCTGTCAGATTATATAAAATTGCTCATATGACAGACCACTTACTACTTAAAGTTAATTATTATATTTAATTGTGATAAGATATATATAAAATTTACCACCTTGACCATTTTAAAATGTACAGTTCAGTAGCAGTAAATATATTCACATTGTTGTGCAACCATCACCACTACTCATCTTTAGAACTTTTCATCTTCCCAAATTGAACTTCTATTTCCATTAAATACTAACTCCCCATTTCCCTCTGGCAATGACCTTTCCACTTTCTGTCTCCATGAATTTGATCACTATAGGTACCTTATGTAATGGAATCATGTAATATTTGTCTTTTCTGTGACTGTCTTATTTTACTTAGCATGTGTTCAAAGTTCATCCATGTTATAGCATGTGTCAGAATTTCCTTCATTTTTTAAAAAGTTTATTTATTTATTTTGAGAGAGAGAGCGTAGAAGGGGCAGACAGAGGGTGAGAGAGAGAGAATCCCAAGCAGGCTCTGCACCGTCAGCAAAGACCCTGACACGGGGCTTGAACTCACAAACCTTGGATCATGACCCAAGCCAAAGTCAGATACTTAACCGACTGAGCCACCCAGGTGCTCCAGAATTTCCTTCATTTTAAAGGCTGAATCATATTCCATTGTACGTATGTATCACATTCTGTTTATCCATTCATCCATTGATGGACACTTGGGTTACTCCTGCCTTTTGGCCATTATAAATAGAGCTGCCATGAACATGGTGTATAAGAATCTTTTTGAGACCTTCGTTTCAAAGGGCATATTATTTTGGGTCTTTTGTACCCAGAAGTGGAATTGCTGGATCATATGGAATTAATAATTATTTTTAATGCTTTGAGAATATTTTTTAAAATGTTTTGCTTGGCTATCCCTAGAGATTTTTTTTTTTATTTTTGTTTCAGATCTCAGACAAGATATAAAATGTCAGGTCTGGATAAATTTAACTCAGTTTGAAGTCTCTCTGATCAAATTTGATTTTCAATGATAGCTGGTGCCAATTTTTGAAAAGTCTTTATTGGAATAGTAAGGACACTAGATGCCAATTACCTGTTGAAAAGTATTGAAGTCTAGATACCTTTTGGCAGAACACCAGTGAAGATCCTTTTGTGCAGGATTTCCTGAAGAGGAAATTATTCATTGTGTGAAAACACAATGAATAATCTGTATTCTAGTAGAGTTGGGACATGCAAATAGCATGCCAATGTGATTATGCTAAACACAATGTTGCCCTCAGAGTTTAAAAGCTGAATACTTATTTGGTCTCAATGTCATTTGAGGGCTCCTCTTTAGCCTGTCTAATCTGACAAGCATCAACAGCTGACACAAAGGTGATGTCACTTGCTCCCTTGTTTGCTCCCCACGTCTACTAAAAGCCAGGAGTGCTAGGCTCCCGTGACTTTAAGAGTCCATTCTCTAAAACAATAGAATTTAAGAACTTCAGAGAATAATAAAGAGCCCGCCTCTACATTGAAGTTCTTATGACTTTTTCTTTCTCATTCCCGAAATACCAATTTACAGCCTCAGACATTCTTTATATCAGTTACTCTATAAAAAAAATTCCCTTGCTTTACATAAGGCTCATTTATGTAGAAGCCATTAACTTGTCACTGTCACTTTATGCATACATTTGAAACGTGAATCTTTTAGCTGTGTATATCCCAAATCCATTTAATATTTCATTTACATTTACTGAATCCCCTTGTATAAATGATGAATTGTCAGGATGTCACGGAATTGTCATCAAACCCAATTCCGTTAGTATTCATTGTGTCAGCCAGTGTGCTATGTACTGTGTATATACTGGTAAGTAACGTTTAAATGCAGACACTCCCTCAAGGATCTTATACTCCTGATTTACATTCTAAAACCTATATTCTTTCAATCTGCTTCACCTTAGTAAAAGGGCATTGCCATCTAACCAACTGTCCCAGCCAGAAATCTAGGACTTTTCTTTGGTTTTCCCTCTCTCAACTGCCCACTCTCCCTCCCTTCTTTGCTTCCTCCAAAATAGATTTGGCGACATCTACGTCTCTTCATCTCTACTGCCATTCCCTGAACTGAAGCCACTACCGTTTATAGCCTGGATTACTGTAATAGCCTCGATAACTTCCTAACTGGTCTTTCTAGCACTGCTATTGCTCCCTCTCTATCCCTTACCATCTATCCAGGAACCAGTGATCTGCTTAAAACCCCCCAGTGGATTTTCATTGCACTTACAATAGAATTAGAACCCCTGTAATACTCAGCATGGTATGTCCCTGACTTTTTCTCCAAGCTTCTCTCCTGCCCACTCTCCGCTCTGCCCACTCTGCTCCTGCCACACTGGCAAGCTGGCAGTCCTTTCAGTGCCTTGACGATGACAAGCTCTTCTCAGCCTCAGAACTTTGACACATGCTGTTCCCTCTGCTGGGGATGCTCTTTCCCTGCCTGACAACTCCTCACATCCTTAAGAATTAAGCTTAAATGTTTCCTCTTCAGGGAAGGATTCCCTGAAAATGCTGGATAGGTCTCTCCATCAATGTGTGTGTGTGTGTGTGTGTGTGTGTGTGTGTGTGTGTGTGTGTGTGTGTGTGTGTTTTACCTCAAGACTTCTGCTGTTTTTTAGAGTATTTTTTAAAATTTATTTGTAAAAGCCTTTGTCATATATGGTATAGATACTTTCCCAGTAAGATGCTGCCTTTTAACTTTTTTTCAGGTTTAATTTTTCTTTTTCTTTTTTTCTTTATTTTTTTACTGTCACCTTATTTATTTTTTAAATTTACATCCAAGTTAGTTAGCACATAGTGCAACAATGATTTCAGGAGTAGATTCCTTAATGCCCCTTACCCATTTAGCCCATCTCCCCTCCCACAACCTCTCCAGTAACCCTCTGTTTGTTCTCCATTTCTCCATATTTAAGAGTCTCTTATGTTTTTTGTCCCCCTCCCTGTTTTTTATTATTTTTGCTTCCCTTCCCTTATGTTCATCTGTTTTGTATCTTAAAGTCCTCATATGAGTGAAGTCATATGATATTTGTCTTTCTCTGACTAATTTCGCTTAGCATAATACTCTCTAGTTCCGTCCACGTAGTTGCAAATGGCCAGATTTCATTCTTTTTGATTGCCGAGTAATACTCCATTGTGTGTGTGTGTGTGTGTGTGTGTGTGTGTGTGTGTGTGTGTGTGTGTATGTATATATATACCACATCTTCTTTATCCATTCATCCATTGATGGACATTTGGGCTCTTTCCATACTTTGGCTATTGTTGATAGTGCTGCTATAAACATGCGGGGGCATGTGTCCCTTCAAAACAGCACACCTGTATCCCGTGGATAAATGCCTAGTAGTACAATTGCTGGGTCATAGGGTAGTTCTATTTTTAATTTTTTGAGGAATCAGGTTTAATTTTCTGCTTTAAGTTTCAAGTAATAAAGCCCATTAATCTTTTCCATTTTGTTTTATGGTACCATGCCTAGAGTCCTTCTCCTCCACAAAATTTTGTAAGTAATCACTTATTTATTTTTTCTGAAACTTCTGTTGTTACTTCTTAAACTTCTCTGGAATTTGTTTTGTGTATGGTGTAAAGGAGGAATTTATCTTTTTTCCCTCAAGTTGTTGGCCATGGCAATTTCTTGTTTCCTCCAAGGAGAAGAGTTTGTTATGGATTGGTAACGTTAAAGGACATGAATTGGGTCATGCTTTCTCAGAGTAGAGTCTTCTGGTAGAGGCACATATAATATTGTAGTGGGCATTAGAACAGGAGGATCTAAGATTTGGATTTGAGTGGTAGGGCAGAAATGGAGGAAACAGGTCACTATTTTGCCAAGCTAATGAGCTTAGGCAAAGGCACTTGTTCACCAAGTTTTAGACTATTCTCTAAAGTTCTGCATTGAAGTCTGGTATTAAAGCCTTATCCAGTAACAAGTGTGTTTGTTTGTTGCTTTTTTTTTTTTTAGCAAAGTGTTTTTTTTTAATGTTTATTTATTTTTGAGAGAGAGAGAGAGAGAGAGAGAGGTAGAGAGGGACAGAGAGAGAGAGAGAGATAGAGGATCCCAAGCAGACTCCATGCTGTTAGCGCAGAGCTACACATGGGTTTCGAACCTAAACCATGAGATCGTGACCTGAGCCAAAACCAAGAGTCAGATGCTCAACTGACTGAGCCACCAAGGTGCCCCCAAAATGTTTATTTTCATTTCCTTCTTCCTCTGTGTATATATTTCCCTTGTAGACCTTTAAGGGAAGAGGTTGTTAACATAGACTAAGGTTCAGATATTTCTGATCAAAGATCATGTTAATTACATCTTTCCATTTTCAACTCCAATTATACATTTGTTTCTAAGAGTATATTTTATTACATTATCTTCAATCAAATGCACATTTACAGGGGTGCTACATATATATGTTGGTTAAATTTTTTTTTTTTTTTTGCATTGGAACAAAAGATATATCTAGAATGGCAAAGGAATAGGGAGAGAGGCTGAGGTCAAAAAAGCCAGTTAGGGAAATATTGAAGTAATCCAGCATTACAGATAGGGACCAAAACTGGGGTTGAGGAAGAGTGATATGGAGTGTGGTAGGCTGAGTAATAGTCCCCAAAGATGTCTGCATCCTAATCTCTGGAACCTGTGAATATGTTCTCTTCCATTGTCAGAGGGACTTTGCAGATGTGATTAAGGGTCTTGATTGAGATGGAGAGATTATCCTGGATTATCCAGGTGTGCCTACTATAATCACAAGGATTTTATAAGAAGGAGGCAGGAGGGTCAAAGTTAGGAGAAGGTGATGCTAGTTTGGAAGTAGAGATTGGAGTGATGCCACCATGAACTAAGGAATGTGGGCAGCTTCTAGAAGCTGGAAGAGGTAAGGAACACATTTTCCTCTGGGGCTTCCAGATGTAATCAGCCTTGACAACACCTTGATTTTTATCTCCATAAGACTCACTTAGGACTTCTGGCCTCCAAAAGCATGAAAGAATAGATTTTGTTTTGTTTTGTTTTAAGCCATCAAGTTTATGTTAATTTGTTAGAGCAACAATAGGAAATTAACACATAGAGGAAAAGATGAATAGAGGAAAGCCATTGTATGGTGGAAAATGATAGTATTTGATGATTGACCAAGTGAAGGGAGAAAAATTAAGGATCAAAGTAATTCTAAGATTCTGAATCTAGATTATGAAGGCAATGGAAGGGGAATTAGTTTCTGGGGGAAAGAGGAGTTCAATTTTATATATTTTGCTTGGGTTCTAGGGAAGGCATCCCAAATCAACTTTATCTTATATGAGGCTTTGATTTGGGGATTTCATGAAGGTGTGTTTAGGAAGCAAAATGCAGCTCCCTCATTGCACAATGAGGTTTATATCATATAGATCAGTTATATCAGTTAGAGATGAAGTCATCTCATTTAAAATTCCCTTCTAGAGAGAATAGTTAAATATTAAGCCTTACTGCATTTTAGGACAAATGAGCTTATTTGATTCTTAGATTTGGTAAGCAGATTAAGGCAAAGGTTCACAATAAACAGGAAGAGAAGTAAAAGCTCCATAGGGTCAATAAATACTCTTGGAATGGTCTTCATAATTATGTGAGTATATATGCACCATTTCAGAGTCTTGAAAGGATAGAAAATCAAAACGAAAGTTAAGAATCGTGTGCTAATGGCGTGGGGTACCAGAAGATGGAGGAGGAAAGGCAAAGGCGAAGGGGAAGAGAAAGGGCAACACACAGAAACTCCACAGTCATTCTTTTGCTGTAGCTTGGTACTGCTAATTCCTGCTCCTCTTTTCCTGTACTAGACCCATTTCAGGGCTTTTTGTGTTTCTAGAACCAGTTTGCAAAGAGGCTGAAGAGTTTGTTCTGTTGAGTTATTTTATTTGCTGACAATGTATTCTTTAAAAAATTCTGTTTTGGTGTTTTACCGAATATTTCATCTATATTTCTCAAAGGACTTTTCTAAATATTACAAATCTACTGTCTCCACAAAGTGAATATTAAAATAACTTAATAAATCATTATCATTGGCAATCTCTTCAAAGAATAGATGAGGCATAGAAATTTTAGGGAGCTTCTTCTTTTTTTTTTTTAAGATTTTATTTTTAAGTAATCCCTACACCCACCATGGAAGTTGAACTCACAACCCAGAGACCGAGAGTCACATGCTCCACCAACTGAGCCAGCCAGGCACCCCATTAGAAAGCTTAATTAACACAACTATTTGTTTTTCAGTGATATAAATCATTGAGTTGCTTAGTTGATCTCTGAAGTAAAATGTTTCTGTGATTAAATTTGATGTCAGTCCCGTAGGCTAAGAGGTCCTTCTCAATATAGCTTAGATTCAGCATAACGAAGCCCACTGAATGCTTTAGAGGCTGACCTAGAGTCAGAATCTCTTCCCTAAACAATTTATTTAGGTAACTGGTTTTCCACTTCTGTAGGGACCAAAACTAACAGTTTCCATTTTGTTTTACATGTAATGTTGACTTTTTAAAAAATAAAAATGATTAATGTCAAGATTTCCTTTTAAAATACTATAAAGGAATGGACTAAGTTTGTACTTGATGGAGTTTCCTATGGGTATGATTGATTTTCTTGGGTCATCTACATAGACATGAAATTTCACTTTAACATTCAAAGTCTTACTTTGTGGGATAAATGAAATAAATTTAAATATTTTCCTGCTTCTACTGTTATAGTAATTCATAAAGGGTACTTGCTGTGCTGTAAGATCAAGGAAAATATAATGATTTGTCTTTGAAATGACTAGAATTTCAAGGTCAAGTTTTGTATAAGTGCCATCTTATATAATTTATATGCTTTCCGAGTGAAACTAATATGGAATTATGGTTTACAGATACTATAACAAAATATCAGGTGGCGAGAGGCACTTGTAAAACAGATTTGGCTTGCCTACATTTGTTTACAAAGGGATATCAATGCTTGTTGGAAAGATGTAGCCCAGGGAATATACTCCCCATATATCTTGACTAAGAATAGACTATGTCAATTTGGAAATGTCATTCTTTTTGATTGAGTTGACACTTTGGGAGGAACACACACGGAGCTCTCAGAGAAAGGGAACTGTAGGCTCAGATGCCAGATCAGTCAGTCAGTCCTGGCAATCAACCTAGTCACAGATGCCACAGCTAGACTGCATTAAAAGCCTATTTTGGATGCTTTTTGTAGCAGTGTACTTACCTCTGTACCACAAACTGGTGGCTTAAAATAACAGAAATGTATTACCTCACAGTTCTGGAGACTGAAGTCCCAAATCAAGGTGTTAGCAGTTTGGTTTCTTCTTCTCTGAGGGAGAATCTACTCTCTTTGCTTCTCTCCTCGCTTCTGCTGGTTACTTGGAATTCCTTGGTTGGTAGAGACATGTCACTCCAATGCCTATTTTCTCATAGCAGTTTCCCCTATGTCTCTGTGTGTTCACATGGCCTTCTAATAAGGACATCAGTTATTGGATTTAGGGCCCCCCTAATCCTCATGTTATGACCTATGACCTCATTTTAATGAAAGTAATTACATCTGTAAAAACCCTATTCCAAGTAATTCACATTCTGAATTTCCAGGTAGACATGGATTTTGGAGGAAATTATGTAATTCACTATGCTATCCAAGCCATTTACCCTCAGAAACATCAGTACAATTCATCAGAACATAACGCTAACAAGGCCCAGGGTAAAGGCTGGGTAGGTTGTTTTAACTGGTTCTAGGCTGGTAGCTGTACATCCACCTTGAAATTTTATCTAGTTAGTCAAAAAGAGAACCAGGCAAGAACTTGGATAGAATAGTACTAATCCACTTCTAAAGGCTACAGAAGAACTCAAAGTACATGCCTCTCTAATAGTTGGTCAGTAAGGTCATTTTCTTCTATAAAGCCTGGGACGCACTGGTATACATAATAAGGTGATTGATGGCAAAGGTGATTGGACCACAATGGATATTACAAGTCATGACACTACATTTTCTTTTTGAGAAATGGGCAATAAAATACCTTCTCTGGCTACCATTCTATTGATGGACAACATAAATTCTGACACTTTATCTTCTTTTCATTTTGCTCTGGAACTTGGTGAACCATCAACCGATTGTTATTGGTATGTGCGTGTGTGTGAATAAGAATATGATTAACAACAAAAAAAATATGATTAACAAGAGTTTGAGTTTGTAAAGGACTTCCTTCCTGGAACCTTTTATTTTTGGCAGGTATGTGGGAAAATTGGGGAGTCACATGATATCAAACAATTTCAGCAAAGGACCAACAACCCTAATCATACATTTTTATGCATTTAGTTATTTTTTTGATATGAATATTTAGAAACATCTTACCTAAGCTAATTTTCAGATGTGTGCCACTTGGCTTTTTACTTTACTAGAATTTTTAAAAATTTTATTTTTAATTGTTTATACCCCATATATTCTAGTTGAGACATAAGATGACTTATAAAATTAATACAGTAAAAAAGATAAAATGAAAACCAAACCAAAGCAACCCCATTATTGGTAAGGGGGTTGGACAAAGGCTACTTAGATATTGTGTGTATGTTTAGCTGGTGCCATCTTTTGTCAGGGAGTATTGGCAATATAATATAAAGCCTTGCGAGTTTGCATTCTGCCTGACCTAGCAATTATTCTTTTTTTTAAACTTATTTAATTGTTTTAAATGTTTATTTATTTTTGAGAGATAGGGAGAGACAGAGGGCAAGATGGGCAGAGAGAGAGAGAGAGAGAGAGAGAGAGAGAGAGAGAGAGAGAATCCAAAGCAGGCTGCAGGCTCCTAGCTGTCAGCACAGAACCTGATGTGGGGCTCAAACTCATGAACCATGAGATCATGACCTGAGCTAAAGTTGGTTGTTTAATTGACTGAGCCACCCAGGCACCTGGCAATTATTCTCTTAGGAATTTATTTTAAGGAAAGAATCAAGGGTGAGGGTAAATATTTAGTTATATTCACTGTGTGTAACTATGTTACACTATTGTTTATAATGGCAAAGAATGGAAAATAAACACAAAACAAGAAATTGGTTAAAGTATATTCATTTTGTAGATAAATATAATTTACATGAAATTTAAAATGATGTTATAGAATAGTATTTAATTTTATTGAAGATGTTAAATATATTGTTCAGTTCATAAAGCAGTGTAAAATATTATGTATAAAATGATCCACTTTTAGAAATGCATATATATGCAACAGAAAAGGATAAACAAAATAGTAAGAACTAAAAATGGTGGTGAATGGACTGATCTTTCCTTCTTATTTTTTAAAATATGGAAGCTTCATGAATCTGTGTGTCATACTTGCGCAGGGGCCATGCTAATCTTATCTGTATCGTTCCAATTTTAGTATCTGTGCTGCCCAAGCGAGCACTGGACTGATCGTTTTTATTTTCTTCTTTTTTCTTATACGTATTTTATACATCTTACATAGTGAATATCTATTACATTTATGAAGAGAAAAACAAGTTTGTTATTTTCTTTAAGTAGGTGGGAAAATAAATGAGTACACGAGGAAAATGACAGAGGAAAGTTAAAATGAACCTTGAAATGAGGTTACTTCTCAAAATGCACACAGTAAGATTCTCTACAGATGGGACATACATTTTGTTCCAGGCTTTCAAAAGCCAATGGAAAGAGGGAAACAGAATTACCTGTAATATCTATAAGATACTATGGTGTCTTAAGTATCTATAAGGTAAGAACAACTTGTTGGTCAACCATTTAAAAGTAAATATAATGGCTGATTTTACTGGGCTTTTACTTTTACCTACATGTAGGATGAAAACAAAATACTGAAGACCAATGGAAAGTTAAATACCAGTTATCAGTTTCCCTTTATATAAAGGGTAGCCATAAAGTTTAGAAATACAAACAATACTATTTTATTTTTTTACAGATTTATATTAAGGTATATTATGTTATATATCAACTTTACAGATAGAACCCCTCTGATTCCTTGTTTCTTCTGGAGTATGCTAAAGGTGTAGGTTTATTTAGTAAAAATGAGAGAAGTCAACCAAGATAACACATTGAAGATGCTTCTGCTAGGATGGAGAAAAATTGCAACAAGAACTATGTATTGCTACAAGAGAAAATACATTTAAAACATATCAGGTAATGTCTCTGTCATCAAACATGTCACGTATTGTCATGGTAAAGCAAGAAATCATTTATTATGCATATTCACTTTGTTTCCAGAATTTATGGTCAAGTTATAAAGCTGCATAACATTGTTATATGTGTGCGCCTTTGAAATTCCATAGGATCACTTTAGTTTTTCTAGGATATAATAAAACTCCTTAAATTTAATTTGACCCAGATTTAATTTTTAACTTCAAAGAAAAAGGGTTTTTCATTTTGATGAAATTATTTTATTTTGATTTGACACAAGTAAACTTCTAGAGAATTTGTTTTTTGCATCTAGAAAGGTAAAACAGTTACCTCATTTTTCGCAGTTAAAACATTTATACACTATGCAGTCACACAGGAACCGACATTTGCCGTATTGCTCCAAGGACTTGTTTAGTCAGTGTAGTCATAGTGGTAGACTGGATGCTACTTCCAAGGATACAAATTTTGGGACCTTTTGAAAAGAGAAATCTTCATGAAAGATGTTACTTCCTAAAGACTTTATTGCATCTTCAGGAACAAACCAAAGTTCACCCTAAAGGCTTTCTTAGGAAATGCTCAACCATCCCATCTTTTTAACATTAATTAATATTAACCTATATGATACTACTGAGTTTCTTAAGTTTAAAGTAAGATGGTTGTGCTTTATCCAAACGGCTTGATTTTTATTTTTTTTTAATTTTTTATGCTTATTTCTTTTTGAGAGAGAAGGAGACAGAGTGCGAGCAGGGGCGGGGCAGAGAGAGAGAGGGAGACACCGAATCTGAAGCAGGCTCCAGGCTCTGGGCTGTCAGCACAGAGCCCAAGTTGGGGCTTAAACTCACGAACTGTGAGATCATTACTGGAGCCAAAGTCGGATGCTTAACTGACTGAGCCACCCAGGTGCCCCCAAATGGCTTGATTTTTAAAAATGCAAACTTAATTTATGAATAGTTTCAAGAAACACGGGGGGATAGTCATAGTCGCTGTGAGCTCTTTGTAGTCAGGAATAATGCTTCTTGTCCAGCAATACATATAGAAGACACTGAGTAAATATTTCATAATTATTTGATTGATGGCTATATTGATTTACCATGATATTTTCCTTCCAAGTTATTTTTCACATTAATAAATTAAGGCTGTATGTTATAGGACACTTTTCAAAAGCTTAGACAATTCAGCCTGGGCATACATAGGCTTCTTGAGTAAACTGTATAAAAGAACAAAAAACAGTGAACATATGTAAAACATGTTTACAACCAATTTTTCCTTTGAGTATTGACTAGATTGACAAAATGAGTATTTTGGGGGGTCGGGGGACAAAGAAGCATCTTTGTCATTGTGTAGCTTCATAGGGTGTGCACACATTACCTGTCAAATAATCCTTTCCTTTCCCAGAGGTGAAGACACTTAATTCTTCAAAAGTATACCTCAAGTCAGAATGTTGTGGCCAACATGCTTTTTTCCCACACGTTTGATCTGAGATACCAGAAGTTTGTCTCTCTTTAAATTCACCAAGTGATGTTTGTCTGCAGGACAAGTAGGTTAAATATAGAAAACAATCATTATTACACAGTATTCCTACTGTACTAAAGATTTCTTGCAATTTGAAATAGGCATATGCACTTCAAGAAGTGAGCTGTAAAGAATGGGGCAAATCAGCATATGTTCAGGCGGAAGCCCAGCAGCGCTGGGTATCATCCTCTGGTCACTGGGAATTCCTCACCTGCCCGGCGCTAGAGCTAGACCACATGATCCCTTCTGCCTGTCAAAGGCTACAGTGAGAACTTATCACACCTTTTATTATTTATTTTTTGTTTTCCAAAATTTTTCAATGTAAACTTTTTAAACATACAGAGAAGTTGGAAGTAATGTACAATGAACACTATCTACCTACCATGTAGCATCTACAATTAACATCTTGGTATACTGGATTTATCACATGTATATACGGCTATCCATCCTTCAATCCATCTTTTAAAATGTACATTTCAAAATAAGCTGCAGATGTCAGTATACTTCCTCCTAAATACTTGAGTGTGCATAGCATTAACTGGAGATCAATTTTGTTTACAGTTTTTTTTTGTTTTGTTTTATTTTTTATTTTTTTTTAAATTTTTTTTTCAATGTTTATTTATTTTTGGGACAGAGAGAGACAGAGCATGAACGGGGGAGGGGCAGAGAGAGAGGGAGACACAGAATCGGAAACAGGCTCCAGGCTCCGAGCCATCAGCCCAGAGCCAGACGTGGGGCTCGAACTCCCAGACCGCGAGATCTTGACCTGGCTGAAGTCGGACGCTTAACCGACTGCGCCACCCAGGCGCCCCTGTTTTGTTTTTTTTAAAGACAGAGAGAGCATGAGCCGGAGAGAGGGGGCGACAGGGAGACAGATAATTGTTTTTTTAAGTTTATTTGACAGAGAGAGAGACAGAGAGAGAGAGAGCGCAAGTGAGCCAGGGAGGGGGCAGAGAGAGAAGGGAGAGAGAATCCCAGACTCAAAACTGTCAGTGTAGAGCCTGATGCGGAACTTCGGAACTGGAACTCACGGTGTGATCATGACCTGAGCCAAAATCGGGTCAAGACGTTTAACCAGCTGAGCCACCCACACGCCCCTACAGATCTTTTTTAGGTTAAATCTTTTATTTTTAACATGAATGCTTTTCTTTCATAAGATTTTTCATGGTTAGCATGTATGTTCTCCTTGGTATGTTTATTTGGATAATGTTTGCCTCCCTTTTGAAGGCAACAGGGACTGTGCCATTTTGCTCACCAACATATCCACAGGGGCTGGTATTGCAGCAGACGCACAATATACAGTATATTTGTTAGGGAACACATGGGAAGCCAGAAAGAAATGGAAGATGGAGCTATATAAATGCAAAGAAAAGGTAAATTATGGCCTCTCAAACTAGTTAAAATATTTCCTATTATGACTATTGTTGGTGCTGGGGCCATTTAAAGCCATTTTGGTAAATGGAGTAGGACATGCTTGTTGAGGAAATTGCCATTTTACATTGGTTCAATTAAGAAAATAAAATGAAAATGGATGGCTCAGTCGGTTAAGCATCTGACTCCGGCTCAGGCAATGATCTTAGTGCTTGTGAATTTGAGCCCCACTTCGGGCTCTGTGCGGACAGCTCAGAACCTGAAGCCTGCTTCAGATTCTCTGTCTCTCTGCCCTTCCCCTGCTCACGCTCTGTCTCTCCTTCTTTCTCAAATTTAAAATAAAACATAAAAAAATTAAAAAAAAAGAAGTACTCTAAGTATCTTCATTGATTCTTCTACATATAAGTAAGTTCATAGGGTTCTGGATGTTTATTTGGTAAGGAAGCTTATAGTGCCTTGGTTTGTAATTTAGACATCATTCATATTCCACCTCCAGGCTTGAGGTTTTGATAGCCAACTTTTTTCTCAAGATGAAATTTCATGTGATAAACATGAGTCATAGGGCAAATATATTGACCTAAATGCTGATTGATTATAAACCTCATATTTGGTACATGATTATAGAATCTCACTCTCTCCTTCTTAACCCTGGGGTAGCCCCCTTTCTCCCATGACTCTTCTCTGGCTATTCCCCTAGCTTCTTTTTGTGATACCATCACTAAATTAGGATTATGTCTTTGTGAGACACCTAGACTTCTATGAAACTGCCACACCTCTGGGATATAAGGGAATCCTGTTAATTTTGTCCCCGTGTATCTAAAGATGTCCAGTGTGATTCAAACTTCAAATGCTGGAACTATTTTCTTAGATGACCTTAGCTCCCTGATAACTTGAGATTTTGCTTTATCTTTCTTGTCTCAGGAGCATTTGACAACTTCCTTTATTTCACTGAGAGTTCATAGGCCTGCCGACAAGGACCCATCCCCAGGATACACCACTCCTCAAAACTTTTTGTTTTTCTGGCTTGGTCAATCTATTAGATTCCCAGAACAGGTAACGGCAGACTTGACCTGATTTGAACGTCCTTAGGAAGAATCTGGCCTCAAAGGACCTGTCAAGTTCAAATGACAGGTTACAGAAATTCATCCGCTAGGAAAATCATTCTGTTGGATTAGAGTGGTACTCTCCTAGTGTTCTGCTTCTGTGCTTCAAATTTAAGGGGTAAGTGGGGGACAACAGATACATGAAGTCATCTGTGAGAATGTTTTCTTCAAAAGGACAAGGACCAGGACTACTCTGAAAGCCCCGTGACCTTGGGGAAGAGAAGAAAGCTGGGAGATTCAGTGCCAGGGAAGGTAGGGAGGACAAACTTCTTTATCCATTACTGGGTTTTGAGCCACATGGTGTCTTTCAGATGGTAAGATTTAATATCTGCTCTGCGACTTCTTTTCAGGCTCCCCCCCAGCCACCACCCTCCAACCCCAAGCCTTCCTGGCTCCTGCAGCACCGCTCTCCTCTTCGCACCCCCCCTCCCCCCCGCAACTCTCCAGGAGGGCCGAGGCAGAGCGGGCCTCCGCACCGACTTCCTTCCCGCTTCTCCCACCACGCAGCCCGGCGTTTCTGCAACGCGCTTCCTCCAGTCTTCCGAAGGGGTGTGAAGCTGAAGACTCCTCCACTGGGAATAAAACGCTTAATAATTCACCCTCAGTTGTCACCCTCTAGATTTTTCTTGAGCCCCATGCTCAAGGCTTTTGGTCACCTCTGCATAAATATTAAGAGCCAGAGCCCCAAACCTAAAAAACCGACCCCTAATCAGTCCCGCTCGCTTCCCCGCCTGTGAAAAGCAATCCTAATCCAGAGCGAATGCTTGGTGTCTTGCAGCCGGATTCCGGCCGACACACGCGGGGCCCGCGGGTCCTGTCACCTCAGGCTGCCCCCGCCTCCCTCCCGGCCTGGGCCTCTCCCCGCCTCCAGCCCGCGGACCTCGCCGCCCCGCCTCCGCCGCGGCCGCCATTGGTGCCAGCCCGCCCCAGAAGGGCGCCCATTGGCCGGGTGGGAAGTCATTCGCCCAGCGCATTCCGCCGCCCGCAGGCTTGCGGGGAAACTTCCTTATTATTGTGACGCCGAAAACCGAGAAACCCCGAGCCGGGCCGGAGAGACTAGGCTGTCACAGCCGGAATCCCGAGCGGTGGTTCGGCGGCCGCCAAGGTGCGCGGGTTGGAGGTCGGGGTTCCAGGGAAGAGGGCACCGCGGAGCTGCAGCCGCGCGACCGCCGGGTTCCGCCGGGCACGGCTGTCAGCCCGCGGCTCCGGTAGGGGCGGCTGCGGCTGCGGCTGCAGCTGCAGGTCGCTCCCCGCGACGACCTGGGGCCGGCGCTCGGGGAGGTCGGGGCGCGGCGCCTGCAGCGCCTGCGGGACTCAGGGACGCGGACGGCTGGGTTGCGCCGGGCTAGGCGCGCTAGGCGTCCCTCGGCATGGTGCGCGCCTCCCTGGCGTTGTCGGGGCTTGCCCTCTGACCAAGAGAGCCCCCGCGCCCGGAAAGGCCGGAAACCGCTTTAAAAATGGGAGCGCCCCCCACCTCGACTCGGCTGTCTGCAGACCTGGAGGAATTGCGACGCAGAAAGTCCAAAAGAGGATCCTCCCCTTCCTCCTCGCCTGCCCCTATTTGAATCAGGGGGCTCCGGTGACTCCTCGCGGTGAGGAACGCGGACGCTTCCCCGCGTAATGGGAGCCGGCTAGGCCTCCGCGTTTTGGGGAACCCCGGCGGCCGGGAGGACTTTGCACCGAGGACGCGGGGCTCAGCTTCCAAGCTGACAGCGCGGGTGGGGCCGCGGCGCCCGGCACCACCCACCTCGCGGAGGCCGTGCCCGGCCCTCCTGGCCCGAGTCAGCCTGAGGGGCGGAGCCGGGGCGAGGGTGTGTGTGAACACGTGTGTGTGCGTGTGTGTGTATGTGTGCGGACACGTAAGTGCGTGGACGGACGCGGGGGTGTCAGGAGCTGGGACTTTCGGTAGCAGGGGGCACTTTGAGTCATTTGTAAACGTGTGGAGTGGGCAAACTGGGGCAACTGACAGAGAAGAAGAGCCTGTGTAACCTGAAACAGATGAGCCAGGGAGCGCGGTAGAGCAGCACCTAAAGCAACTGTGCAGTGATTCTGGGTATGCATCGCGGGCCCCGGGGAATGTGTATTTGAACTTGGCTTTTGGTCTGCCACTGATTCTGGCTGTTTTCTGGTTACGTTATACTTTAGCTTTTAAACCAGCCCCTTTCGGAAGTACCTTGAATTCACAGCTAAGCAAGCCTTTCAGGATTTTGCTTGCGTTCGTTACACACGGAATGTTTTAGGAAAGACGATTCGAGAGCTCTCTTCCATTTTTGTATGTCTTCTCGCTCCTTCCACAAATAGGAAGCTATTTCTAGAACCTTTCATTTGATGATTTGATAACATCAAGAGGGCTGATTTTTAACTCCAGACTGAGGGGAAAGAAAAGTGAAATAAAATGAGGATTGGCAGCCTTTTTAAATGCAGTGACTCTAGAGAAACGTCTTGTTTTAGTAGGAAGATTACTGTGAAGCCCTCTCCTTTTGTACCTTATTTTACCTTGGGAAGAGGAAATGTCATTGTAAATCAGAAAAGGGGAGTAATATATATTTAATCACCTTTTAAAGCAAAATAGATGAATTACACATTATCGTCTGACCACACAGAGGCTAGGAACCTTCTGGAGAAAGTAGGCAGGATTCAGGGAGGAAGGTTTCAAGCCTCTTTGGCAAAACTCCTTTGGCATGTAAAAAAGAAACAGTTGATTAGCATACAGTTTTACTTGTTCTGTAAGTAGTTGGGTTTTTATTTTTGAAAAGAAAAACAAATTCTAAAATGTTCCAAATGGTGTGGTGGAGTCGTTGGTTATAGCCTTTCATTCTGAGTAACGAATGTAAATTTAAGATTTGCATAATAATTAAACGTTTTTTAGAACATGAGAGTTGCACTCCTACTGGAGGTACAAGATAGTTTCACTGCAGTTTCAGAAATAGAAGTAATATTCTCCAATGAATGGGATTTTCTACACAAGAAGATTGAAATAAAGTTCTGATGATAATATATTAAAATTTTTGGAGGACTTTTTCTTTTGAGAGACTTAAAGTGGCTCTCAGATAGTCTCATCTTGTTTTGCATGAAAGAGGATGTGGTGATGAGAAGAATGAAAAGAGAAAGTCTTCAAAACAGTTGTGGCAAAATAAGCTATAATGTGTGTGGTACATGGGAAAAATGGAGGAAAATGGATGAAATTGAATTATTTTTCAAAAATTTCTCTTTTTAACCCAAATTGGAGATTTAAAAATATTTTTTTTCCTTTATATCTACTACAATGCCAGTAATTTTTTAAGGTGCTAGGTCTCAAGTTCACGTTTAGAGATGACATCTTTGTAGTTGCTTAGAGGTTATCTTATTGGTCTTCAACCAGACTCCAGTCTTGAGGTACAGTGTTTGGGGAATATTCAAGCTTGCATAATATATTCTTATTTTCAAAACTTACTTCTCATTTTCTTTTCAGTAACATGAAAGCACTGTGCCAATGTTAATTATGATTTCTTTAACTTGCAGGTCTGCAAGGTGAGGTAAAACCATCTGGCTTCTAGTCCAAATGCTAAGGGTGTGACCTGTGGTGAGTTACTTAATTTCTCTGAACCCAGTTACCTCAACTTATACATGGAGATAATATCTGACTCACAGAGTTGACAAGAGGATTAAACAAGATAAACTATGTAAAGGACTCAGGTTAGTATAGCTGCGTAGAAAGGGACCTTAACAGATCCTTAATGACTTTGTTCTGCTGTGATGAGGTGAACAGAACAAGGTGAGCCCAGGAAGTAGGAGACCTAGTTTCTGGTCTCTGCTTCAACCATTTACTTCTCAGAGGACCAAAGTTACTTGGCCTCAGAAGGCCTCAGCTGCCATTAAAATGAGGTTAGGAATGTAAGTCTCTTGCCTGGAGGTTGGATCAAATGGACTTTATGGTCTCTTTAATAGGATGATCGCTTTGATGATATAATTCTGGTCCCTTTAGATATTTACTGCATTTAGAAATAGTACTTGCTGGTGTCAGAGGCATGTGTTTCTGTGTGTGAACCAGTAACTGGATTAATTTTATTGTAAGTCAAGATGGATACGGGGGTAAAGTCTGACTGTCTCTTGGGATTGTTTCACTTGCTTCTCCCCTGTCTCTGGCTAACGTAGGTTCTGTTTGCCTGTAAATATCACCAGCGATTCAGCTAATGTAAAATCACTAATTGTGGGCAGTTTTCTTTAACTGTTTAGTTTAAAAATTGGTGGAGGGGTGGAACTTGGCTTCATTTTGTCTGAGAGATACTATCGCATTATGTTTAAGAGCATGGACTTTGGAGTCTAGATGAGATTTTAATCCAGACTTTGCCACTTACTAAATTTCCATTTTACCTACTTATTTACATGTTCTTCGGCAAGTGACTTAATCTTGCAAAGCCTCAAAGTTATTGTAAAGGGAAAATTAAATAATCTCTGTAAAGTTTTTAGCCAGACTCAGACATATAGTAGGCTTGCAGTAATAGTAACTATTTTTCTTTATTTAGCAAATATTTATTGAGCCACTACTGTAAGCCGGACACTTCTCTAACAGTAGGGAAATGAACAAAAGAAGCTCAGAATTACATTCCTGAATTCTAGCATGCTGGTGATATTGAAAAACACCCTCATTTAATGACAGCTTCAGTTGTAGAAAGCATTCTACTTTCTATATCTGCTCAAATGTGCTGAGAGGAGAGTGCATGTTAGAATGGAGGAAATACAGTATTATTTTTTGTTACTTGATAGGGAATGCTTATCTAACATTACCTGGAAAACAAAACTGTGAACAAACTTAAGTCGTGAGGGTTCTAGTTTTCCCAGGTCTGGATTCAGTTCACTAGGTGCTTACCAAGCATCTATGGTTCTCCTGTGCTATGCTAATTACTGGAGACACAGAGATGGAGTGAAACCTGTCCCCTCCACAGAGAAGCTCCCAGTCTGCATGGGTGGAGAATTGGTGGACACCACGCAAGAATCAGCAGCCCTACCTTGATAGTACTTTTCATTTTCTTTATTGTGAAACAATGGTAAGCATAAAACCATATATGTAATATATATGCTAAGAAACAACAATAAAAGTTTAGAAGCAGAACATCAGCCATGTTATTGAAGTTCCCACTGTGCTCTTTACAGATTGTACCCTCCAACTCTCCTGTCCTCATAATCATTCATTACCTTATTTTTTGTATTTATCCTGGTTTTTCTTTTTTTTGCTTTTCTACATAGCCTTGCCACCACTAATATGTTTATCTCCTAGTACTTGTACTTGTGTTTGGATTTTGTAAAAATTCATCATACTCTAAATTCTTATGTAACATTTCCCCCCGCCCCCCAACATTGTTTTCAAGATTTAGCTTCAGTGGGGTTTGTGAGATGCATTTATTTTTCACTGCTGTGCCACAGTTTATCCATTTTTTTTGTTGATGGACATTTGAGTTGTCTTTGTTTTATCTATTTCAAACAAAGCTGAAATGAACATCCTTGTGCATTGTATCTTGAGGCACATGTTCATGGGGTTCTCACTTCATTGTACAATAAGATAGCCACAAGCCGTATATGACTTACATTAAAATTAAATACGCCTCAAATTTCAGTTCCTCAGTTCATTAGCCATATTTCAAGTGTTCCAATAGCCATGTGTGTCTAGTGGCTACCATATTGGACAGTGTAGGTGTGTAACATTTCCATCATTGCAAAAAGTTCAGTTTTCGGGTTTCACTCCATCTTTGTGTCTCCAGTTCTCAGCATCGTGCAGGAGCACCGTAGATGCTTGGTAAGTTGGACAGCGTTGGTCATAGGTGTAGGAGCAAAATTGCTGTGCTGTGGGCTATTCACATATTCACCTTCACTAGATAATGCCAACATGTTTTCCGAAGTGGTTTTGCCAATTTACACTCCCACCAGCTGTAAGAGTCCTGGTTGCTCCATATTTTTGACTTGACACTCACACTTTTCAGTTCTTGCCAGGCTGGTCAAATGTTTTTTGAAGGCAGCCCACAGCTTAAACACACAGTGGAGAGATGGTTTCATGAAACCCCACCACCAAGTAATGAAGAAGGCACCACCTATAATAGGCTCAGCAGGGAGGAGTAGAAATGTTTCCTGTGTTGGCTAAAAGAGAGAACCAAAGCTCAGCTGAAGTGAAGGAGAGAGAGAAAACAGCAAGGAGTGGATTCACATTATTGAAAACTTCTTTTTGCTCTCTGTGCCATTTCTGTCTGGTAGTAATATTTTTGACATTCACCAGAGTGAATTTTCTTTGTTACTGGCATTTGAATTTTGGCTCCAAATTTTTTTAAAGCTTGGATTTGGGGAGGGCCTGTAGAGCACTGAAGCCTTGGGCATTGCCTTTTCCCGCTATTGAAAAAGACTCCCCTTCTCCCTGTACACCATTTAGGAAATGGCTTCTAAGCTTATTTCAAAGGCAGCTTATCCATCTTATAAATGAGATTACAAGTCCTGCCGAGTGTTATTTAGGTTTCAGTGACTTTCAGACAAGGAATAAGAATCAGTCGTT